>NC_034185.2:19342785-19435285 GCF_002021735.2 Oncorhynchus kisutch
TTGTATCTCAAACTATTTTCCAAGTTTTAATAATGTAATATGCCATTTGGAATGTCAGAGTGGAAAGGTAGAACGTCAACTATAATGAAAGTTAAGACCAGACAAGCAGCATAGACTATAGGATCTCTACACATGTTACAGTCCATCTCCCTCACTGCTACTGCAGCTGTCTGGCAGTAGGCGAACAGTGAGTACTGTACTGTCCACTTGTCTGAAACTTCATTACCATTAATACTTGTTACCCAGACATCTTGGACATTTACTTTTGCTTTGAGGACATAAGGAATGGGAATTATTTTTGTGTCAGTATCGAGAGGGAACCTCATATTTGCATTCAGATGGTGGAGAGAGCTTGCTAGCTAGCTTGCTAAGAGATTCAAAACTGACCTGCTGTAAAGGCTAACATATCTTGCTATATCACGTCTACTCCAGCTCCCCCGCTCCTATGCTCGATGTCGACGGTCTACTAACCACCGGACCTAGCAACCCATCATTACACACACCTGGCAACCATTATGAGGCACACCTGGACTTCATCACTCCCTGATTACTTCCCCTTTATCTAGCACTCCGTTGTATCACCCGTTAGGTAGTATTGTTTCCTGTTTTCATGTTTAGACGCTACTCCTGTTTTTGTATTCACTCCATGTTCGTTCCTATTATACACCCTGACTGCACCTGCTTCCTGACTCCCTGCGTCTCCGTTACATGCTAGATATAAAGTGATATTTTGCATTTGCTATTTAGTTCTAAATATGTATGCAAGTATTATAGCTACTATGGATGACTTGTTTTCATTGTTGTTTTCAAGCCACATTAGCAGCTAGTGTAGCTAGCTTCTTAGCAAGCTGACTGCGCCATGCATTGGTTTGTTTCATTTTAATATAACATGTCGCTTCGCTATTTAGTTAGAACTAGCTATTACTATGTGTTTCGTTGACGTTGTGTTATATTTCTGTTGTGTGTGATCTAAAAAGCCACACATCTGATTAGCTAGCCAGCTACTTCACATCGGACGAATTGTAAATCCATTGTGAAATTATATGGAGTTTGCACTGCGAATTATTTGTATGAAATGTGTCCTGATATTGTAGTGCCACATATTAGTTGCAACAGTGGATGTGGTCATTTTGTCGGATGATATGAAATATGCCGCCATCAGAAGCTATCGCTTCTGTATCTTGGCTACATTGGTATTTACATTTGGGGGAAATTGTTTGTCAATTTCGGTTAATAGCATATGTCACTCTCGTTGTTGGAGCTATCTATTGCATGGTGAACTTGGTCTTCATCAAGGTTGATTTGTGAGTAAATCCGGCTTTGATAATAGCCCGTGCTTACCAACCTCACTGCACATCACTAGTCCACACAATGGACAATCCTAGATTCCCACAGGCCTTTTGAACAGTTTTTCATTGAGAAAGCCAAAGTAAGGCTGCATTATTTGACATACTTCACCTTTTATTATTTTCACCACAAGACCTACCATGTTATCTGAATGTGAGTACAGGTGTTTGCTTTTGTTGCCCTAAATTACTGACCACTCAGAATGGAAGAGAAAGGCAAACACCTGTATGTGACTGTGGCTGGTGCAGACCAGGCCAGTGATGGAGCTCTTCCCAGATCACTGGGAAACAGTCCATTATGTCAGGCCCTGCCTATGGCCACACCAGCACCTGGGCAAGGTTGAATGTGGGCTGTGAGGTTTGGCTCAGATTACTGATAGCCTGGCTTCACTTTTTGCAGCTTGGCACAGAGCGTGATGTCTTGTGTGAATATGAGATACTGTAGACCCACTCCTCTTTATAAGTCAAGAGCAGATATAACAGAGTCTGTCTGCATTATCCCATACAAGTGCCAAGCTGCAAAGGTGAAACCAGGCTCAGTCTAAAAATGTGTTTGCAGATTGTGTTTCCAATTTGGATTTTGATTGTCACTGTGCATTTGGTGCGTTTCAAAATGGGGCATTAGTAATGCAACAAATGTTCCCCCAATTTTGGTGAAGTGTAATTCTTTTCACTCTATTCGGGACTGACACGTGCAGTCTTGTGGAGACAGACTGATATCCCTCAGCAATCCCAGTAGCAATTTTCTGACTGATACAGTAGGTCATTACTGTACCGGTCCACAGGGTCTATACTAGAGGAAGGAGCATTATTATGGCTTACAGCAGGTCCTGGAAAATAGCTCCATTGATATTCAACCCATCGCGCTCTGCCTTTGTTGTGCGCAGAGTCATTTCTTATTCATTTCAGCAGTTTGATCTGCCGGTGTTTTTTGTGTCACATTGTGAATTAATAATTAATATATAATACCCCTCTGATTCACTTATCAATTTAAAAACAGAAACAATACCTTGAATCCATTGCTGCATGCTGCCAGGAGTTGTCCTCAGAGAATTTGGCTGGTGCAAGTGTTAGGTAATGAATGAAACTAAGCAGCAATCTCCCCAAAATTATTACATATGTACAAAGGTGAAGAACATTGTTTATTCTCTGTGTTCTGAAAGGCTATCCAAGGAATTATTGTTTGCCAAAAAAACAGTAAGGCCTCATTGTTTTGTTTTTCCCAACCTATTTGTCAATAATTACTAAATAATCCTATAAAGAGACAAATATACTGATTTCATGTATCTTTCCTGCCAGAATCCATCAAATGTATAAAACTCACTAAATGGATTATGGATTATACCCTCTAAAAACGTTGTATTTTGCTCGTAACAATGTTCGTCACAAACCGTGTAAGCAATGTCTATGTGTGGTGTCAGGATTTCATATTATAAGTTTGTCTTCCTGATGTAATATGACGAAGCTAGCTTGCCAGCTTGCTAGCAGGCTAAGATTAGCGCCTTGCTAGCGTTCTGTGTTCGGTGACTAGCTACCATTGGTTCAGTTTCGTTTTCTTCTTCTGACAGGGGAGGCACAGCAAATATATAGCCTGTATGACATCCAGCCCTGATGTCACCTTTCCTTTTGCCCTGTGATCCAGGTTTCAAGATTCTGCATGAAATATGTGTGGGTGGGTTTTTGTCTATTATTGAATCAGTTCTGTGTCCGATTCAATAGCTATCTGGCTAATTGGCTAATTCATTGGGCCTAGGTTACGAGGTTATTTCATTGAACATCCTTTATAACATAATATTCTATTCATGGTATTAATTGAGAACATGGTTCATATTTGTATCTGTGATTTCATAAATCTTTAAATTCACATTGTGGGTAATTTAAATTCTATTGAGGGGCTTCGTTATTGTGAAACATTTGGAAATGTTTTATCACATTGAAAGTAATTTTATATCACTAATTCCTATTCATTCATTTATTTGGTCTATTCATATTTCGACATTGGTCCCTTATTCTATTAGCTATTGATCTTAAATACTTTATAAAATTGTAATGTTATATCCTATTGTTATTTATTAAATGATTCATTGAGAATGTATGGCAGAGCTGTTTCCATCTGAACGAGGGGAGGCACAGCAAATATATAGCCTGTACGACGTCCGGCCCTGACTTCTCCTTTCCCTTTTCCCTGTGATCCAGATCGGTCAATTAAGCTAACCCTCAAAACCGCAGCACGACATCTCTTTTAAGGCGCAAGAACACAATGGAACACACCATCCGATATAGGTGGAGCATGCCGTCTACACCAGCACTTCTCCAGAACATCTCAATCAGCAAACTATGGTTAGGATAGAACATTAATATCCCCAAGGGGAAAATTGTCTTAGACACACAGCACTGCTGTATATAAAATAGACATTACACACTCAACATAATACATACATTGCATGTTACCTTCATCATCATACACTTGCTTTGCTTTGCACATTCCCTATTAGATCAGTGGCATACTAACATATCTCAGCTTTACTTATTGCTGTTTAGGTATTTGATGGACAGGAGAATGAGGGAGTGCTTATACCTGTTCAACTTACACGTAGGGACCATACCGTATAGCGTCTGCCTGAGGGGAGGAGTTGATACTCAGAGTGAAGTACATGGGAGGGATTTGAAATCATTTTCTGCACTTGTCTGGTAACAGTCTGTTAAAAAATTGTCTTCAGGGAGGGATGCTGCCTCAAACCCATGACCTTCATGGCAGTTTGTATCAGGCAGGGCATTTTGGGATTTCAGTTAGACTGATAAATTACCAAAGCAGGATGTGATGCAAAATCTCATGATACTCTATGACTGCATGGAGAGTATAATTTGATATGGCATAACAATCTGGTTTGGCAATTTATCAAGAACATCCTGTCCTAACCATCGTTTGCTCATTGAGATGTTCTGGAAAAGTGCTGGTAGTTTGCTAAATAGAGATTAATTCTGTGAGGAAATATACATGAAATCAGTCAATGTTTCTCTAAAATTTGATCTCTGGTTATCTTCTTTCTCTCCCTAACTTCTTAGGGCTAGGCCCCTTTTTTCTCAATTTCCACCTGAATGACGTGCCCAAAGTAAACTGCGTGTTGCTCAGGTCCTGAAGCCAGGATATTTATATAATTGGTACTATTAGAAATAAATCACTTTGAAGTTTGTAGAAATGTTAAAATAATGTAGGAGAATATAGCACAATCCAAAGAAAAACCAACCGGAAATCGCACCTGATAAATTCAGTTTCCTATTGAACATACTTCTTTCCGTAAGAAATATTATAGTTTGATTACATTTTAGGGTATCTGAGGAGTAAATAGAAACGTATATTGACTTTTGGTTTTCGGATTCCTTTCTCTGCAGGTTGAACGAGTGGATTATTCAAATCGATGGCGCCAACTAAACAGACTTTGGGATATAAAGAATTTTATCTAACAAAACGAAACTACATGTTAAAGGTGGGACCCTTTGGATGCCAAATCAGAGGAAGATTATCAAAAAGTAAGTGAATATTTCATTGCTATTTGTGAATTTATGAAACCTTTACCGGTGGAAAAATATTTTTAATGTGGGGCGCCGTCCTCAAACAATCGCATGGCATGTTTTCGCTGTATTAGCTAGGACAGTGCAGTTCGATTAACAATAATTTAAGCTTTCAACCCATATAAGACACTTATATGTACCTAAATGTTTAATATCCATAATATGTATGATTATTTATTTGAATTCCAGTTTCACCAGACGTTGTCCCGCTAGGACACCTAGGACTGAAAAACAGCGATTTTATTCTAAGTAGGGCCAATAGGTATGGTAAACATGATGCTTTTTAATTTGATTGGTCACAGGGATGAGAGTTCTATTCAAGCCCCCTAGCTCCTCGGCGCCACCAAACACCCCTCCAGTCTCATCCACACAGAGTAATGGACAACCCAGGCATATTCCCCTGGATGTCTCTGTCACAGACTGTGTCAAACCTCTGGAAAATAACATTTGAGTCTGCCATTCACCATATACAGTAGTTGATCCATTTTCCTACATGTAAATGCTATCTGACAGTGCAATTGGAGTGGTGCTACCTAATTGTCAGTGTGCGACAGATGGTAGCAGTTATATATATTTTGTTATTTAACCTTGATTTAACTAGGCAAGTCAGTTTAAGAACAAATCCTTATTTACAATGACAGCCTACCAGGGAACAGTGGGTTACCTGCCTTACTCAGGGGCAGAATGACAGATTTGTACCTTGTCAGCTCAGGGATTTGATCCAGCAACCTATTGATTATTTTCCCAACACGCTAACCACTAGGCTACCTGCCACCCCAAACATAAGGACTCTCCCAATCTCTCATTTGCTACTAGTGGAGATTTGACTTATGACTTGACAGTTCTCCTTGACTCAATAAAAATACAACCATACTGTAATGGATTAGAATACATATGATGACATCATTCCAAATACATATACATATCCCCAAAAGTAATGGATTGCAAAGCTGACAGTGACACTGTTTTTCTTATCCAACACATTAGTTTTAGTATCAAAGCTTTTCAAAATCAACTACACAATTAAAGTATGATGGTCACATCCCCCATACTGTCCCTGATGTTAAAATGAGCTAAAACTGGAAGTATTATAGTAAATCCTATTAAGTACTGCATAATGTTAATCCATGAAACCAATAAGCAGATATTAAAAGTTTGAAAATTCACTGGCCAGTAAAAAGATAGACAAATAACAGGATTACTGATGCTGAAATATACCCTGCTTCACTTGATGTATTCACAGAGGAACTACAAACCAGATTAAACCCTAAATGTGCCAGGCAACTGTAGGACAAGTTCAATCTACTGTAACAAAAAAATGTTTCAAGTATAACACCTTTAACAAGGTTCCCAAAATATATACTCTCAAAGCATGAAATTTTATAGGACCTCAAACAATTGTGTTCGTTTCTGCAAAAAAAAAAAAATAATAATAATACTAAATACTACCAAGAGAATTCTGGTGGTGGTGACCGCCAGATAAACTCTGTGCTTAAAGGCCCAGTGCTGTCAAAAACGTGAATACCCTGTGTTTTATATGTATTTCCACACTATGAGGTTGGAATAATACTGTGAAATTGTGAAAATAATGATTATGCGCATTTAGTGTAAGAGCTGTTTGAAAAGATCGCCTGAAATTTCAGCATGTTGTGGTGGGATGGAGTTTTGGCCAAACTGGTGACATCAGAAGGTGGTACATTAGTTAATAGACCAGTAAGAAAGAGAGCCAATAGCAGCTCGTTTTCCGTTTTCCCTTGCCAGAAAGCCTAGGCAAAATTCTTGTTTGAGAAATTATTTCTATTTCTTTTCAACCACTTTATTACAAAACAATTACAGTAAGGTACAACATTTTTTACCCAGAAATAATATGATATTGAGATGATAACGGCTGCATTGGACCTAACGTTTCCTCAAATTGTTTTTTTTTAGACCGTAGAAATCCAAATGAACTTTTGGACTTTATATGAATCATATAGACCATTGATAAAGTGATCGGGTTGCTGTAAGATAACGTGATTGAGTTGATGTGTATGCTCTTGAAATGATACATCAATTTGGTATATCACACTAGTTTGGAATATTTGCTGCTGTGTCTATCTGTGGCGACTATGCTGTGCATCTCTAGAGGCAGGAGAATGCCCACAGCAAACCCTGAAGTGATAATTCAGTTTTACATACATTTTAGCACATACATTACCAGACTGCAAAGATTGCCATGTCTGTCTTTGGGTCCAACGCACCAAGACAATTACAAAAGTAAGTCATGCATATCAGTCATGCATTGGCTTGAAATTAAACCCAGCCATCGCATTCCTGACACTGTTAACAATATAACCTTGTTTGGGAAATTGGACACAGTGGCAGATACTTATTACTCATCAGTACTAACTCATTATACTGTAGACTAGTGTCATTTAAAAAAAAATATGTATTCTCCATTTTCCATTTTCTTCTCTCTGGATATGAAGAAAGAAAAAAAAGATCTGAAAAAAACGTACAGATGCAATGATCTTTCTGTCTTTGGGTTAAGCCTCCCTCCCAAAATCTGTATGTTTCTTTCTTAGGACAAGGACAAGAGGACAAATAATTGATTAAATTAGTTAACATGAAACAAACTTGCTTGTATTGTTTGCATTTATTGAATGCTGATTGCAATCTTGCTGGTCATTGCTCTGCATAGCCTAATTGTTCCCTACTGAGACAAATTATATTGAAGTAAAATAATTGTTACAACTCACTCATTTTCAGTGTGCAATACTAAAGCAGTGCTGCTAATTACCATACATTATTCAGATGGAATCAAAGGTTTCAAAAATCTCTTGTCGTGAGTCACAAGTAATTTTTGTGAGCCCAGAAAGCTGGCTTCCTGCATTTGGCAGTGTAAGCACAGTTGGTTTTCGGCTTTGATATTCTTTGAAAAGAGAAACGAAGGTTTCAATGCGGATTCTCTGATGTTTATACACATAGTTAATTAAATCCCAAAAGTCTTCAAAAACTGTGGTTTGGAACCAAAATTATTGTTTTATATCCACACATAAAACAAATAAGCTGGTGCCACAAAATGACTAAATACTTTAAGTAGAAAAGGTTTTCCATTGAGTATATTTTCATGGCTTGACTCTCCCAAACCAAAATGAACAGAACCAAAGTATTTTCTAACAAGTATCTCTAAGCACATGTGCAGTATACTATAAGTATATTTCTCTCCTACAGTCCTCCATACCTCCTATCAAGTGAGGGTGCTCCCTAGACGTAACTGGGGCACCCGACCTTCACATCATTGAACAGGGAAGACATCCCTTGCGCTCGTGGTCCACTCAGAGTAGTCAATAGAAAAATGAGTAGATCCTAATTAGGATTAATACCTTTCTCCAAGGAAGCACAAAGCAAAAAGATCAGCTCCCATGGGGCATGAACCAAATATGACCCAAAGTATCACATCGTTAGGATGTGGTTGCTTGCAACATCTGTGGAGAGAGCTGTGTCATCCAGATACTTGGGCAGAGGGATAACTGTATAGCATGTTGTAAGATATAATGTTTAATCTAAATGCTCCCCTGATTTGTTTTGCTGGTAGTCCCAGAAGCATCCAGAGGTCCACAGAACAGACTAAAGGTTGAACTCTCAAGCCCGTCACAGTGCATTTCCTTCCAGCTGGCCTGCTCCCAGTGTTGGAGTCCATGGGAGGACCTGGTGCAACTGTGCCATATGGTCATATGTGACTTGTTTCAGGAAACTAGGTGTATATCGCTCGTCACTACTTCACAAGATAGGCATTTGAACTAAAACTTTTTTCTTTATCAAAATGCGTTTTTTGGCAGAAATGCCTTCTGGAACATGTGAACATTCATGTGCCTTGATAACAAACATGTAGCCACCTGTAAATACAAACACAATTGTTACATTTCAAGCCTAGTTGGCTAAGGAACCTTCCTGCTAGTCATGATTAGCTGAGATAATGGATGGGCTGGATATGCCAAGAGATACATTTGGATTGGTCTGCCATGTAGCACGCTTCCATCTATAATGAGCTGCTCAGTATGTGTAGGTAATACTTTCTAATAGTTTTTTTTTAAAGATAGCTCCCCACTTTCTGGAGGACCGAGTTTTGAAATCAATGGAATGCCTGGTGGAAGCAGAGTATGATAACTAAAGCGATGGAGAAAATTCAGGCAGAGGGAGTCGTATAAAACACCTGTCTATGGATTAAATCTTCAAACTAAGGGCAACCATGGCATCCGTGACAGAGAGGGAGAAGTGTTCATCCATGTATACAGGTAAGACAGTCTAGCTAGCTACATTTTCAGATATTATACATTTCTAATTGTGTCAGAAAGTCATTTTCATTGCAAGTTAAAGTGTACTGGTAGCTAGCTAGCTAACGTTAGCTGACTGGCTGGCTGGCTCGCTAGCAAATGTTACATGTATGATCTGTGTATTACTCATATCTCAGAGCCATTTGCATTGCTAGTTATAGCCTAATGTTAACTAGCTAGCTAACATTGAACCTAGTTTGTTAGCTACCTGTAGATTCATACAGGGTAGTAACATTATGAGTTAGGGTTATGGTTCATTGTTTAGCTAGCTAGCTAGCTACATGTCTAAACAAAAGACTCCATTACGCAAGTAACCAATTCATTGTACCGTTTACATTCATTGTACCGTTTACATCTTCTGTATCCTGTGCATGTGACAAATAAACTTTGATATAGTGTGTGTTTGCCAGAGACGGTAATGTGAAGAACAACATGACCTGCATCAAAATCAAATTATGATATGACATTAGGCCATTAAGTTAGACGTTGGGCTTCTGCTCCTCCCAGACCTGCTATCTCCACCATCTTGTTCTTCACTAGGGGTCAGACAACCAGGACCTTCTGCTCCTCCCAGACCTTCTATCTCCACCATCTTGTTCTTCACTGGTGGTCAGACAACCAGGACCTTCTGCTCCTCCCAGACCTGCTATCTCCACCATCTTGTTCTTCACTGGTGGTCAGACAACCAGGACCTTCTGCTCCTCCCAGACCTGCTATCTCCACCATCTTATTCTTCACTGGTGGTCAGACAACCAGGACCTTCTGCTCCTCCCAGACCTGCTATCTCCACCATCTTATTCTTCCCCTTCACTCTCAGCCACCAGTGCTCTAAAAAGCTGGAAAATTCAAAAACACACTGTACATTTTTGCTAAAACAATGACTGGTAAAGGTACAGTAATATGACATACTCAACAATGGGCGGACTAATAGTGATTTATCTACCTTTAGCGGCTTCCATTTAAAACCCCTGTAACTATTCCCTTGTATGCTGTCCTTGCCTGTGGGTGAGCTTCCACTATCAAAGAGAGATTTCACTTCAGGATGCACAAACAACCCTGGTGGGCGGTGTGCAGTCCACCACCAGTGGATGTTTTCTAACCAATCGGAGTACGGTCACCTGATCAGGAGCCGACAGGTAAACCCCTCTCTGATCTCCTCATTGGGCGCTGATGGAGACAGCATTAGAACAGAGCCGATCAGTTATAAACACTGTTGTGTGTTAATCGTGATTCCGTCACACCAAAGTTAATTACAGGCACCGGGCTGAGGCAGGGGGGTCCCCACTCTCCTTTTCTCTTGTTGTGTCACCTTTCATTTAATTTCACCAAACATTTAAATAGGCACCGCACTTGTTGTCTTTTCAGCTCTGGATCACTGTCATCCCTCTGAACTAGCACAACAAACGCACTTTTCCCAGTTCTACCCCAGGCCAGTTGATGTATCGCATCATCACAAACTCCAGTATTGTCATTCAGATTAAAATGTCCCTAAGTACTCCAACACCAGCAGTTTGGCTCGAGCACTTTGCTTTTTTCTTACCAGTTTTACCACCTTACCACCTGGATTGTGAAATAGATACCTACTATTCTTTTCAAAATTCTTGCCATAGAAGGTCTTTGCGGTCAGGCTGAACTGTCAGTCCTGTCAGTCAGGCTGTCAGTCCTCTTTATCAACAGGTTATGAGAAAAACACAGTATGGGAGCAGACATGCTGCTTACAAGTATCTCCTGACTTTCCTGGACTGAACACACCACAATTAACATATCACTCTTAGTAAGCAGGTGTCATTTGCCAATGATTCCATTCATGTCATGAACTTCTGTACAACACCCGATGTCACAGGAAGGACAAAAAGATCATCAAGGACATCAACCACCCGAACCAAGGCCTGTTCACCCCGTTATCATCAAGAAGCGAGGTCAGTACAGGTGCATCAAAGCTGGGACCGAGAGACTGAAAAACAGCTTCTATCTCAAGGCCGTCAGACTGTTAAATAGTCATCACTAGCTGGATTCCACCCGGTTACGCAACCCTGCACCTTAGAGGCTGCTGCCCTATATACATAGACTTGGAATCACTGGCCACTTTAATAATGGAACACTAGTCACTTTAATAATGTTTACATCGGCTTGCCACTCTGACATTGCTCAATCTAATATTTATATATTTCTTAATATTTCTTAATTCCATTATTTTACTTTTAGATTTGTGTGTATTGTTGTGAATTGTTAGATACTACTGCACTGTTGGAGCTAGGAACCCAAGCATTTCGCTACACCCGCAATAACATCTGCTAAATATGTGTATGTGACCAATAAAATTTGATTTGATTTGATACCACAGTGGGGTAATTTAGAGACCAGGGAGTTGACTTGGAGTCTAACTAACACTGTAAGCAAATAAAAGAAAGCCAAACATAAACATGTTCAGGGATAGCTTGCATTAAATCAGACTTACAAAAGTGTTTCAGACCCCTTGGATTTCTTCGCATTTTATTGTTGCAAAGTGGTATTAAATGTGATTTAATTGTTTGTTTTTTGTAAACAATCTACACAAAATACTCTGTAATGTCAAAGTGGGAGATTTTTTATTGAAAAAAAAAAGATGAATAGAAATAAAATAACTAAAATAAAGTTGTTGCATACGTACTCATCTCCATGAGTCAATACATTAGAAACACCTTTGGCATTGATTACATGTGTGCTTGTTCTTGGGTAAGCACACCTGGATTGTGAAATAGATATCTACTATTCTTTTCAAAATTCTTGCCATAGATTTTCAAGCAAATTTTAGTCAAACTGTAACTTGGCCACTCAGGAACATTCAACAAAATAAAGTCCCCAGTATTTTCCGATGTCAAGCATATCCATACCATGATGCAGCCACCAACATGCTTGAAAATAAGTAGGCAGATAGTGAGTGATGTGTTGTGTTGGTTTTGCCCCAAATATAAGGCTTTGCATTTAGTCCAAAATGTTCATTCCTATTGCTGTGTTTTTTTGGCAGTAATACTTTCATGTCTTGCTGCATACTATACAATAATTTATTCTGTATATTTGTATTCTTATTTTCACTCGGTCATTTAGGTCATTATTGTGGTGTCACTACAATGTTGTTGATCCATTCTCAGTTTTCTACCATCAGAGACATTTAACTCTGTGGCTGTTTTAAAATCACCAATGGCCTCATGGTAACATCCCTGAGCAGTTGATGTGTCTGGGTGATTTAATATACTGTATAATTCACATCATAATTATTATCTTGACCACGCTTAAAGGAGATGTGATGTCTGATTTGTTATTGTCATCTACCAATCACTGGCCTTCTTTCTGAGGCTTTCAAAAAACTCCCTGGTCTTTGTAGTTGAATCTGTGCTTGAAATGCAATACTTGACTGAGGGCACTTAATTTGTATGGAGGACAGAGGAAGGGTTAGTCATTCAAAAATCATGTCAACCACTATTATTTCAAACAGAGTTTAAATTATTATGTGATTTGTTAAGCCACATTTTACTCCTGAACTAATGTAGGGGCTGAATACTTTTGAGTCAACTATATTTGTTAGGAATTGCTTATTTATCTAAATAAACATATAATTGTTATTCCACTTTGACATTAGAATATTTTGTGTAGATAAAAAAAAGACAATTAAATCGATTTTAATCCCACTTTGTAACACAACAAAATGTGAAGAAATCCAATAGATCTAAATACTTTTGCAAGGCACTGTACCTCGGTAATTAAGGATAATAGTGTCTACATAAACACTTAAAAATAGGGATTTGGTCTCTCAAGAAATGTGCATAAGGATAATAGTGTCTACATAAACACTTAAAAATAGGGATTTGGTCTCTCAAGAAATGTGCAAAGTAGAATTGTATCAACAGAAATGTTTGCCTTTCCCAAACTGGTCCCCTTTTCTCAACTTTTTTTTATTGATACAGCTTCAAAAGAGGAGAGAAAAAAGTCTCTCTTCAAAAGGATTGGAGTGGAATAGAGTGATAATTAGGAGAGTATGCTTTAATTGCATGAATATGAAACAAAAAGCCCAACCCCCTAGAGGGGCTGTTTTCTATTGGGATTTCTGCACCAATTCTAAAATAGATCCTCAACTGTTAGCAAACAGGAATTGGTATAGCTACATACATACAGTAATGGCTCCCGTTCTGAGGAAAGCCCTCTAAGAAGCAACTCAAGTGCACTTGCATCATTTTAAAGATCGTATAGGAGCATTTAAGTAAAGAACTATACTTTTTGTGCTCAGATGAAGGATACCTTACAAAAAAACTGCTCGCCGTCCCTTACAGGTCTGATTGTGAGGTTTATACTCTATGCTAACTATAAGGACTGTTGGGTGGGTGGTCATAGAGCTCTCCACTGCCTTTCTGATTGGCTATGCTGCAGCGGTGCAGAGGTCAAGGTTCAAGTGACAAAATCTAAGGTTCAAGGAGTTACTCAAAGATAAGAGCCATAGCCGTAGGGCTGCTGCGTTGTCATTTGTTTTCCCTAAACCCAGTTGTAGGCATAATGTTTCAATCACTTTGTCATGTTTGAAGTCTCTACTTGTTTCAGAGGACTTTGCCTGAGCATGCATAATGCAAATCAATGACTGCTTTGTTTCCATTTTATAAATACATGACATCACCTGTAAATGTAGATTAGAAAATGCAGAGCATGTGTCACAGAGAACACAGCTCTACTCTAGAACACTCCTGATCAGTGTACTAACATTAAGCTCACATGAAGTTCAGAGTGGCCTGATAGGTTTACTGAAATGTCACATTATGGTTGAATTGGAGTACTGTGGACCTAGTTTGTGATCAGAGAAGCTCTAATGAACAGCAGGCATATGGTAAAAAAATAAATACATGACCTACCAGAGCATTACCCATACCCTAAAACCACCAGCCATGTTGATGTCTGTTTTAGCTGAACACATCCGTCACTCTAGTCAGCCACTTCTAACAGATCTAGGATCTTAATTTGAGCCAGTTTGCTACAGCAGGAAAACAATCCTGCAGCAACAGGAAATGTGAATTATTATGTGGTTTAAAATTAATTGACATTTTTGTGTGATAGGGGTCATTATCACAGGCTAAACACCCGAGGAGGACTCCACAGGAATTCAATATAGACCTCAAATAGACATATGATGCAAAGTACACGTATGGTATATATACACAGGGCCTGCAGTGTAAACAGTCACGCTGTAGCAGCACTTTTGTCTCTCTCAGTATGTGTGGATCCAGGGGCGACGGAGGCAAGCAGTAGCAGCAGTAACAGCAGAGGCCTGACCCACTTTGCTAAGCTGAGCCGCAGCAGAAGAAGAGTTAGCAGTGTGCTGAGGAATGAGCATCTCACACACACACACACACACAGACACACCACCCTGTGTGAAGGTGTCAGGCAGATGACAGACGCAGCGCCAGCCCGACAGCATGGTTATGCAGGCGCCTGATGGGCCTTCAGTGCTACTGCTGTGACAGCCCCCTCTCATCGTCATTGAGCTAATCACTCAGCCTGTCTGTCTGTCCACTCTACACCCCAGCCCCGAGCTAGCTCCGCTCCACCCTGCTCATCACATTAGCCATGCAGGGGACAGAGAGAAGGGACATTTACATACTTCTTTGACAATCTTTTTAAAAAGTTGTTTGGAGTTAAAGAGCTTTGTCCACAAAATAAGAGTTCCGATAATTAATTACACAACATGTTTCTAATTTAAAATCTAATCTCATAGAGGTGGACACAAATTATTTGGCCTAATTGAAAAGCTAAAAGCACTAAAGCAGCACTCTACAACCCTAATGTGATTCTGGAATAGGTGCAGAATGAAGTGAAGGGTCTGTTACATTCCCCCTTCTATTTAGATCTTGATGGCCACAATCTACACATCAGCATACATTCTGCTTCACTCTGTGTTGTTACACTGCATAAAAGTATGTTTGTGTACTAATTCATATCTAGGCCTAATCCATGCTTATTTTTGTTGCATAACAGTGAAGCCTATATGCCTCACTTTTTTGGAGTGCGGCATATTACCTCCATCTGTGTGTACAGTTCCCTGGTTCCTAAGGCTGGGAGATGAGACGATAAAGTTGTTAGTGAGGACCTTTTTTTATTTTGGAACTTCAATGTTTACCAAGTAAAAATGTGTTAATGTCCAAAAAACTGAAAGCTGTATATCTTGGTCTCCTACCAGAGAAAACAGTTTTGAACTCAGCTTCTCTGACTGAGGCAATACATGTGACAGGAGAGAGCAGCCTGGTCTCATAGACTAGAAGTAACATAGTAAAATCAAATCCGGGAAACTCAAATTAGTATAATATGTTACGTTTGGTATGGTTATATAAAACAGAATGTTACTTAATTAACTTCTTATGGTATAGGGGACACTTGCGTCCCACTTGGCCAAAAGCCAGGGAAAATGCAGCGCGGCAAATTCAAATGAAATTATATACAAATCAAACTTTCATTAAATCACACGTGTAAGATACTAAATTAAAGCTACACTCGTTGCTACACTCCAGCCAACATGTCAGATTTTAAAAAGGCTTTTCGGCGAAAGCATAAGAAGCTATTATCTGATGATAGCACAACAGTAAACAAAGAGGGTAGCATATTTCAACCCTGCAGGCGCTACACAAAACGTAGAAATAAAATATAAAACATGCCTTACCTTTGAAGAGCTTCTTTTGTTGGCACTCCAATATGTCCCATAAACATCACAATTGGTCCTTTTGTTCGATTAATTCCGTCCATATATATCCAAAATGTCCATTTATTTGCCGCGTTTGATCCAGAAAAAAAACAGCTTCCAAATTGCGCAACGTCACTACAAAATATTTCTAAAGTTGCCTGTAAACTTTGCCAAAACATTTCAAACTACTTTTGTAATACAACTTTAGGAATTTTTAAACGTTAATAATCGATCAAATTGAAGACGGGTCTATCTGTGTTCAATACAGGAAGACAACAAACCAAGCTACTTTTCAAGTCTTGCGCAACTCTCAACAGAGTTGAGACGCAGTTCCTAGATGGCCATACTTCTTCATTGCACAAAGAAAAAACCTCAACCAAATTCCAAAGACTGGTGACATCCAGTGGAAGCGGTAGGAACTGAAAACTAGTTCCAAAGAAATATCATTTCCCAATGAGAACTCACTGAACAGACAGAGACCTCAAAAAAAGAACATCTGAACGGTTAGTCCTCGGGGTTTTGCCTGCTACATAAGTTCTGTTATACTCACAGACATGAGATTTCAGAGTGTTTTCTATCCAAATCTACTAATAATATGCATATCTTATATTCTTGGCATGAGTAGCCGGGAAGTTGAAGTTGGGCAAGCTATTTATCCAAAAGTGAAAATGCTGCCCCCTATACCTTAAGAAGTTAAGGCAGAAACAAAAAGGGAGTGGTTGGTCGGGGTGGATGTGTGGGCGTATAACGCAAACGTCGCCCCAAAGGTTCCGTGTTTGAATCACATCACAGATAACTTTAGTATTTCAGCTAATTAGCAACTTTTCAAATACTTACTACATTTTTGTTACTTCGCAAATACTTAGCATGTTAGCAAACCCTTCCCCTAACCCCAATCCTAACCTTAACAATTTAGTTAAATCAAATCAAATCAAATCAAATTTATTTATATAGCCCTTCGTACATCAGCTGATATCTCAAAGTGCTGTACAGAAACCCAGCCTAAAACCCCAAACAGCAAGCAATGCAGGTGTAGAAGCACCTTAACCCTTCCCCTAATCCTAACCTTAACCCCAACCCCAACCCCAACCGCTAAACCTAACCCCTAGCCTAGCTAACTTTAGCCAGTTAGCTAACATTAGTGTTAGCCACCTAGCTAACATTAGCCACAACAAATTGGAAATCGTAACATATCATACTTTTTGCAAATTTGTAATATATAGTATATTTTGGAAATGTATAACTTATCATACAAATTGTAATTTGTAACATATCATACGAAATGGATGATGGACATCCACAAATTAATACATACCATACGAAACATAACATATCATACTGAATGGAGTGTACGGATTAAGAATAATACGAAATGCTCTGAGACTAGGTTGGTGAGAGAAGGAAGGAAAGAACAGAACCAAACATTATTGTACACAGATAGAGACAAAACAAAAAATTTGAATGAATCTGGTTTCCTTTAACAATGTTACAGAGTTTTTAATCATCTCCAAACCTCCAGGTTGAGAGAAAAGCTCCACAGGGAAAACAAAGGGTCAACATTTCTCCATCTCCTTGAGGGGCTGGGACACTGGCCCCCACCACCCTACACCTCCAGGAGTCCATTGAGGCCTTAGTAAATGTCTCCTGCACAAAGGGCTTGTTCTCAGGGACGCACAGGCAGTGGGGATAAGAGAAATCTACAGGCTAATTATCTCAGAACCAGCTAGATGGATATGGAGGGGCCTGCCAGGTATGCTCTCAATGGTCTTCTCTGGTAGGCTAGCCTGGGATTAGTGAGGTGGAAAGAGGGAGGCGGACACGCCCCTGTGGCGAGGTAGCCCCAACCAGGCGAGCCCGACCAGCAGGCCTTTATCCGGGTGTGAATGGAGATTGCCTGCCACGATGGCTGACCGCAGAAGGGCCAGGGCCGTGTGCTGGGTGGAGTGTGTTGTCAGTGGTCACCTATTATCCCTGTCTTTTGTTGAGAGATGGTTACTATGGGGGAGCATGTGGGGGATTCTAAGCATTCTGAGACAGGGCCAGGGCCTGTGAAGGCTAGAGTGGAATCCAGCAGTGTTTGATGCTTTCATTCATGTGACCTCTTGTCTCCCTGCCTCACCATGCTCCGTGTCTCTGAGCCAGTGGAAAGATGAAAGCAGCAGGTCTGGGCCGGGCCCTTCTGGACAGAGCCCCAGCCCTTCTCCCCTGGTTCCATGGTCCACTGAGCCTTACTGGGCCTCACTAGGGTAATGAGCAGGGATCTCCAGCTAGCAGGTTAATGTGCTTTTATTGCCATGGTGGAGATAACAGAGTTGTAATGACTCTACACCTGCCACAGCCAGAGGGAGTGGGGTGAGAAAAAAACCACCGTGAAACCTCCCAGAGGGCCTAGAGCTGTCTACTGTATATTGGCAGGAGTGCAGCTGACAGATAAAGCATCTGACAATTACATATCGCTGTGGGACAACAATTAAAAATAACTCAAATGTTTCTCTTTCTCTCCCTCATTGTTTTTCCCTCTTGTTTCAGCTTGCTCTTGGATTTTACATAACAGAGAGAGGGTAAGAGAGAAAATTAGACTCGAACAATTCTCTTTCTACCCCCCAATTCAACCCACACTCATCCACCAACAATAGAAGCTTGACCACCTTTCCTGGACTTACTTTCTGCCCTATTCTCCCAACCTCTAGAAATCCTATTATTTATTGATTATTGGAGGGTTTGCGGATGTAATGAACAAGTGTTTTGTTCACAGACATCTCACCTGATTACTTGTTTTTTTTTATATGGTTAAAAGGGGCAGTGCAGTCAAGACCATGATTTTCATGTTTCATTTTGAGGTCGAATAACACTCTGAAATTGTAAAAATTATGATATACCGATTTTGTGTTAGAGAGGAAATTCCTGGAAATTCAGCTTGTTCCGGTGGGATGGAGTTTTTGGCCCAGATAAAGACATCACAATCTGATCTGATTATTTTGAACAATGACTAGTCATCTTTTATTTGTATATGTATCCTACTTTTAATTGGTAAGCAGGTAGGCTTAAGAGTCTATAGGGTCCTCTCTGCCAATCAGGGCTGTGTATGTAAATATATTAACATTTGTATCAACACACCTTCACGCAATCAGACTGAGCATTTCAATGGTAAAAGGAGGCTCAGGGAAATAAATTCATATACATTTATTTGGAGATATTTTCATGAAATGAAAACACACAGTGATTTAATAGACATACACTTACATTTAAAAGACTGCATTTGGGCTTTAACTTAAAGTATGTGTCATGAAAAATCACCTTCATTGTACAGAGTAACCTCTGCTTGAAAGAAATGATTTAGCATCCTTAGAATTGTCAGTACAATCACAAGTCAATGGTTGTGCTTAAGTTAATTTTGAACCTCCTGTATTCTGGATCCCCTCCACTGTGTTTCAGTCATGTGCTGGCTGCTCAAAGCAGGGCCTCAGAGCTGAATAGCACCATTGGACATATTTGTGGTCACACTGAAAAGCTGGCCATTTATCTGTTTGCCCTGAAATCCCACACTGCACTGTGCTCACCACTCCTCTGGAAGTGGGATTATGTCTCCTAAGGGGCCATTAAATCTCTAAACCCCAATTACACTGCTACCAGTTGATTTATGGGTTTATTTTTAATGACACATTAAAATGCAATTAGCATCTGTATCCAGAATAAACTGTGTGTATCCAATGAAGTTCTTTCAGTATAAATGACATGGATTCCCCTTCACTACATCACCGATTGGCTGTTTGGCAAGACCATATATTGCCTTGCTGTATTTTACCTGTTTGCTTTAGATTGAACAGAAATGCATTTAATGGGAGTCCATTAAATCCACATGCATTAACTTCAGTAAGAGGAAAATAAAGTAAGGGAAAGTGAGAAAATGAATAAATGACATGTTCTGAACTTGATCTGGATTCTATCGTCTTAATTAGAAAAAGTGGCTATTTTCTCTCTCTCTCTCTCTCTCTCTCTCTCTCTCTCTCTCTCTCTCTCTCTCTCTCTCTCTCTCTCTCTCAGTTACAGTGATTTGCAGTTATGAAATCCTGTTAGCAAATGAAAATTCATTGATTTTTCACAAAATGTATTAAAATCCGCTCTGACATGGAAGCAAGAACATCTCCAAGCAATGACCTCAAGAATTACCACTAGATTTACTGTACGTGCAAACATTTTCCACTCAATACTGCCACTGACCTGCAGTCAGCAAACAAAAGATTATGTCCCTTCAGAAAGATAGTCAACTTTACACATGGTGAAATACAGAAATGGCACAGAGATCAGCAGATTGTGTTCTGGGATGCCGCGGTGCATACTGATCGAACTGCTCGTATTGTATTCTCAGAAAAATGAAATTTGCTTTAGACAGGCCAGAAGACATGCAATGCAAGCCCAGATATGTTATTATTCTTCTAGGTGTCTGCAGCATTTACCAGGGCTTCATATAGCACTTTGAACCTAAAGCTAAGGCCTTCACTCTCTTCACTTCTTAGCTAGGTCCTCTGCATATTTTATATAGCTGGTCGCTTTTCCTCATCAGAAGAGATGTATTGACAAGGGACTAGACCAAAGCAGGGGGCGCTCATCTGTTCCAATATCCCAATCTGCCTGCAACCTCAGGTCACACATCAGTGAGCAGCTCTCCATTGAGAAAAAAACACGCCAAATGTCTCCATTGATTTGTTATGCTCCCTGCATACTTACGCAATCAGGGGACATGGATAGTCCATATGGCCATACCCCTGCAAACAAAAATGAGTCGTTAGGATGTACCTGGAATGTCAGGTTGTATCATGAACCACTGGACGTCCTTAAGACGTCCCCTGTTTGCTGGGGACATACAATTTCATATAGAATCATCATAAAGGCATCAAATACTATATCAGTGACCCCCCTAAGTGACGTAAAAGGTGCAGATTAAATGAATTCATTTCCACTATGCTGTAGACCTTTACTACAGTCAAATGTCCAAATCTCCCTCTAGTGGCCTCATGGGTGGAATATTATTAAAACATTCCATAATTAATAAGCATTATTTCCAAAAACCTGCAGAAAACCCGGTGTTTCTATGTCAAACGCTTCTGTTATATTTCAGTCTTCTGTGATGTATTGTATATAAAGTGTAATATTGAGGTGCAAACTCAAAATGTAATACATTTCAACTCAATATCTGACATGGTACAGGTGTCTTCTTTTTCTAAGCCCATAACCATGTGATATTTTTGTTTCAAATTATGTTTGGTTAAGACTTCCAAGAAACACTCCGTGTGACCCTGATTTAGTCCACTGCAGTAAAAGGTTAAAGCCAAACTACTCAGCAAGGATCCTCTTACAGAAGCACTAAAAGGTAATTGAAAGAATGTCTTAAATTGAACCTGATTCTTAATTATTATTTTTTTAAATCTTTGGCATGGTCTGGTCTTAGGGCACAAGTGTCATGCAGAAAAATCAGAAACAACAGGGAGAAACGACTTGGATGTGTGGATGGGTATGAGATCAGAGGAGCAGTCACATGGCTGAGTTAGTGTATGGTGACAACTGGAGTGATCCAATAACAGCATTATTTACATTTACATTGATCTTGCATCTACCGTTGGCACGACCTCATAAGTAGTCTGACAAGGGTCAACAACATCTTTCCATTGAGAGACACTGCAGTCTTCCCTTCCCAGCACCTCAAGTAAAAGAAGGAATTGGAATTGTTTTATTTGACAAGGCAAGTCAGTGAAGAACAAATACTTATTTACAATGACGGCCTACACCAGCCAAACCCGGACGATGCTGGGTCAATTGTGCACTGCCCTATGGGACTCCCAATCACAGCCAGTTGTGATACAGCCTGAATTCAAACCTGGGTGTCTGGAGTGACACCTCTAGCACTGAGATGCAGTGCCTTCGACGGCTCCGCCACTCGGGAGCCCAAGAGGAAGCATCACTTTAAATCGGAGCCAACCCTTCTATCTATCGCTCAATGTAATTCCCTTAAAAACAAGCTGCTTGCCTTAGCACAATCCACACTGCAGCACTCCCTCACCGCACCGTGAACCAATTAACACAGGTAGGTAGTAAAGTCATCTTTATACACATTTTGAAAATACATTTTGGGAGGAACACGTCATGGAAAGCTGTCCAAGTGTTGTGATGTACTGGGGAAGATGATGTTTCTGAGATATTCGTCTTTGCTACTCCTGTATTACTCTTCCATCCTTCATGTGACCATACACAGAACATTAGCACAATGGCCTGGGCCTGGGGAGGGCCAAACTGAGATTTATCAACTGAATACATACTGATAGCTATTATATGAGACACAATAGTACTCACTCACTGAACATCAACTGCAAAGCCGTATACTGCAAAGCCTTATGGGAGAATACTATTTGGAGGATCCTTTTGTCAACGACTACTCCTATCAATCATGCAAATTACCTCTCACCTTGTAATATTTATGATAATGCAACCAATGACATTGTGTTAATTGCAGCCATTTCTCACCTGTTCTGAGGGTGTGACACATATATCAGATAAGATCCTATCACTCCCCCTTCTGCTTGGACTACATCAATCATGTCCCTCCCTTTGAGGGTTATATTACATGGTGATGGAACCAATATTTGTGAATTGAATGCGTTGTCTTCCCCACTTTCCATTCAGTTGTCAAATGTGGAATTTGATTACTCGTTGACAAAGTTGCGATTTTTGAGACCCATTCCCTTGTGTGTAATGGTATGTAGTGCATAGTTTTTTTCTGTTGAAAATGCAATGAAAAAAAAGCCAGAAAAAAATAACTTTTTTATGTTATAATGAATGGCAGGCAGGGTCTCAAAATCCAAACTGACAAAGTCCTGAGAGACATTTATGAGTCCAATATTTGTGTAGTGGTGTAAAGTAATTCTGTAAAAATACTACTTAAGTCATTTTTTGGGATATCTTTACTTTACTATTTATATTTTTGACAAATTTTAGTTTTACTTCAACTACATTCTTAAAGAAAATGATTTACTCCATACTCCATACATTTTCCCTCGCACCCAAAAGTACTGGTCCAATTCACGCACTTATCAAGATAACATTCATGGTCATTCCTACTGTCTCTGATCTGGCGGACTTACTTAATTTACAAATGAAGCATTTGTGTTATGTCTGAGTGTTGGAGTGTGCCCCTAGCAATCTGTAAAAAAAAAAATGTTGCCATCCGGTTTGCTTAATATAAGGAATTTGAAATTTTTTACACTTTTACTATTGATACTTAAGTACATTTGAGCAATTACATTTACTTTTGATACTTAAGTTTATTTAAAGACTTTCACTCAAGTATTATTTTACTGGGTGACTTTTACATGAGTCCTTTTCTATGAAGCTATCTTTCCTTTAATCAAGTATGACAATTGAGTACGCCTTCCACCACTGCATTGGTATTCACTTAAAATAAAATACAAATCAGACCTTTGTTTGGAAAGTTATGGAATTCACTGATTTGTCTTTTTGAGAAATACACAGTTTACTACATCGTAATAACAACATATCTATGTAAATCATAAAAATAACACATCTGAAAATCCTCACCTGCACCTTTTCGTTATAAATTTCAGACACTTCATTTTGACTTTCTCAAAACCAAGCAATCGGATTTATAGTTTCTCACTGGTTCCAAATCCTTTTCCAAAGAATATATTTCTGGAAAAAAATCACATTCCACAAGGGTGTATTTGTGCCGTCTGTCTTCTGAAAGACGTCTAAAGAACAGGACTAGTGGTTTTATGAATGTCAAACTGGATCTAATTGAACCATGCTGGAAATAATCCACTAATCCTCTCATTTCATACCCTATAATTGCTCCCCATGCATATCCAATGTCAGACAAGTGAAATATGGGTTTGTGCATGTGTAACAACAACACTAATGATGCCCCTGTACATGTCAAAACTACCATTCCACTTCAGCCACTGAACTCCAACCCCAAATGATTCTGTTATCTATAGAGATAATTGTTTTAGCACTCAAGGGGGATCTGTTGTTTGTCTTGTTATACAAATTAGTGATTAATTTGTGAGTTTTCTCCCATCCTTATCAGAATCCCCACACCACCATCCAGCTTTATATGGATGCATTTCATTGTATTCAAAAGCATCTCTGTTCTGGCTTAGTTTAGCTGTGCTCTTCCTCCATATACCCAAATCTCCCACTGCAGATGTGTGCTGCAGCTGACAGCTGCGTTAGTCACAGAAATAGAATAAACAATTGCAAATGAAAGCTCAATTTCTTGTTAACAATTACTGTTGAATGGAGACCAGGAGGTTAATCTAGTAATCATTGAATCTGCATAAACGGGATAAGTAATGAATTATGTAAACTAGAGGCATTCTCCCTGAAAAGTAAGACAGGATGTGATTCCCAAAATGGTTATTCATATAGAAATAAAACCCTTACAAACTGGTTGAGGAAGTAGACAAGAAACATGCCTCCGCAACTGTCATCTCAGATTATAGAACCTTTGAGCACAGACCAAAATAACCAAAATAAAACATCGATATGGAAACATTCCCAGTGCTAGGGAGTAATTAACTTCCTGTAGAAATTCTCCATATAGGTCAGGGTGAATTGCCATTAGTTGATTTAGTTTCTTTTCCAGACAGTTCCCTAGCTGAGACTGTACTGAAGTACCATTTACCCTCATCTAAGTCATATTAGAAATATCAATGGCTCCTCACATCTCTCCCCTTAACCCTGGAGGGCTGATCAAGCTGGAATCAGGGCATGATGAATGTTGGTCTGGGCTTACAATTTCCCATGACCCTTTGCACCACACACCATACTTCATTGGAAAATGTGTCTGATATCTAACCTAGTCTACATTGAATAACACCACACCAAGGTTATTAGGGGATATGTACTCCATACATCAGAGGCTGGAGCTTTAAGCAGATATTCAAACAAAGGCAGTACACCATAGAGGGCAGCTTACTGTACTCCATTAGGGCTGGGAATTACCAGGGACCTCACAATATGATATTATCACGATACTTAGGTGCCAATATGATATGTATTGTGATTCTCACGATTCTATAGTGTATGTATTGCGATTCGATGTTCCAAACATATTGCTCACTAGGCTATATGTTTGCAACAGAAAGACAAGACAGAGCATGAGAAAGTTTGTTTTTCAGTCATGGAATTAAAAGCGCTGAAAACATGTTGGCTCACTATTTAAGAAGAAGATGAAGAACAAGCTATAGGATGAAAAATACCAGAGTTTTGTTGCAGAAACAGCAGACAAGCGATGACTTATGCTACCTACAGAAGCATGGGTTTTTAATTAGTATTTTAGTATTTTTATAAATCAATACATGGAGTCAAATATCGATATAACATCATCCAAAAATAATATTGTGATATGTAACTGTAGCAATTTTTTCATGCATCATAAGTTCATTCAACATAAATTATTGATACAAGTCCGACGAGTTATCTTGCAAGGTGCCATTTTAAATACTCGTTGAACTGTTGATTTATCAACTGAGAATCGATCTGTGAGAGGGAAAATGCAATGTGTCAGGGGCACAGTAAGTAGTACTTTGTACCTTTTCCAAGGACCAAAACAGAACCATGTGTCTTTCTTTTCCTCTAGTTCAGCACAGTATTTCCCATTAGACCCATGGGGAGAGCACTGGGCCCTCGGTCAATAGAGGCCCCATTAGGTACCCCCGTGGAGGATGGGCTCTGGGCATTGAATGGCCTATCCTGGCTGCTGCTCTTAGCGGTGTTGTTGGTGGTGGTGGGGATGGGGAGCCCCTCCAAGCCCTGCGGCACTCATCCATCAGGCCCTAGTTCCTCTCTCCAGCCATACCACAGCTCCCTCTTCCAGGTACACAGCACGAATGGCAGCCTCTCATCTATTCTAGTGGGTTCCAGTGTTATTATGAGCTGTGAATATTGGCTACTGAGGGAGTGAATTTGTCATCTGTGTTTATCAAAATCAAGCATCCTGCTAGAGGACAGCCAAGCAGCTGTTGGCCACTGTTTCTGCTGAACTACTATGCGTTCACATTGTATCAATTCAGGTGTCAATGAATTGTGGCTCATTTCATTTTAGTCTTGTGGAGATTTTCTAGTGTTGTCTTTCACATGCATAGGGTCTCATGTACAGCGCCATACCACTACAAAGGGATAGAGGGGAATTGCTGTTAATGTACATATCAGACAAACAAATCTTCACAGGACTGTATGGTAATTGTTTCGATAGGGACGGGTATCGTGCATGTGTTGGTTCATAAACAGTCGTGAAGCAATATTTATTCTATATCACTATAGTGGTTATGCAAACTCTGTTCTAGCACGTTTACCCAGATACCTCACTACCGCCTGAGCTGTTGGCATCTCCTACAGTATTCATTTCCCATTAATAATGTGGTACATCTCATGTGAGATGGAAAGACAATGGTGTCACAATGCTGGCACACATCTCTCTATTGACAATGGGCTACACTCTGATTTCCCTGCCTCTTCATCCCTCACATTGCTGGCCAATGAGAGGGCGATTTGCAGAGAAGATGCATGATTGACCCTTGACTCTCAGTAGAGTGGCACCCACGCAGTTCACTCTACTTGACCTTTGCGTGCCGTGGATGGTGCGGAGCAGGTCTGACTTCACTGATTTCTTTGGCTTTGGTTCCTCCCTCGCATGATTCCCTTGAGGAAGAAACCTTTATTGCATCGTTATTTTCCCAGGTTTGATTTATTTCTTTCCTCCCTGCTTAGAACCCCGATGAGATTGAATTGGATTTTAATCAATGATCTTTGCACTGGCCCTTCCACAATGTTATGCAATAGTCATCATCATACTCTCTCATTACACAGCAGTGACTAGTAAAAGGCAAGGAGATAGATATGGAATATCTATGATGGCGAGTAAACACCATTGACTTCTCTGAACCCAAGAATTCTGATTCTTCAGGTTTCATAACAAGAGCAGCTCAACCTAAATGGCATTTCAAATCCTTCCTCAGCCCAAATATGTTATCATGAATATATTCCTTGATACTATGTGCAGGTACATGGATTTGTGAGGCTCGTCTTCACAGTCGGCCATTACTGGGCTAGAAAAAGAGCCTCGGCTAGCTCATGCCAAATGAGCTGTCTCCTTCTCTGCTACTGGCCAGCTAATAGCAGATACGCATAACTTACTGTGTCTTTAAAGAAACCATCAGATCGGCCAAATCCATCATCCTTCTCCACAGAGGCTTTTGCCAGCCTGTGAAATTGATCATCTGCCCAGGGGATGGCAGTCCGGAGAGGGGGAGACATATTTTACTAGCCCCTAAATACTTAATGCTGCAAGGTGCCATGTGCCAGGCCATAAAAAGGAATCAGCGTGAATCCAATGGCGGCCAGGCTATTCCCAATCAAATAGTCCGGGGTAGACTGGTATGGGAAAAGCATCTGAAAGGGTTTTCATAAAGGAGATAATGTGTCTAACTCGAGTGATGCCAGCGCATTTCATAAAAAAAGGGAGATATTTAGAAAGGTATTAAAATAAAAAGGCTTATGATTTAGTATTCTTTGGGGTAAGACGTATGTCAGATTTGAATCACAAATGACCATTATCCATTCACAGTATCTGCCTTGAGCAAAACGGGTTTCAATCAGCTTTGTGTGAGTTTGCAGAGTTGATGTCTTTATTTGCATCACACTGGACTGATGATTCTTACCTTTAAGCATGTTTGAATGTCAAGCTAGGAAATGACTCTGCTGTCAATGTCATCATCTTAGGTGAGTGCAGAGACACTGTAATTATTATGCGTAAACCTTTCCCTGCACTTTGCCAATTATTTCTCTGCATTTACATAAAATATGACACAAGCAAAAAAATAATAATCTTTCTGTTTGTCTGCTGAAGGAAGGTCTTGTCTGAGGTAGATCAGTTAGGCTGATTGTCTATTCGATTCATACAATCAAATATGCAAATAATGTTCAAATATGCACATAATTATTCAGCTTATATATCTTAAAGCCAAATGTGATTTTCAAATGTCCTTATATTTGAGTTTGAAGCATTTAATTTGCATAAGATCCTGTTCATTTGTCCATATTTGTCAACCAAAGGATGAATTTCTTACTTGTGAATATGATTCCAGATGTAGGCCTAATGATCAAACCAGACTGACGATTAAGGCTAAAAGGAGATGTTTGAGTTTCAGTGAAATACCTGACAACAACAGAAGACATGTTTCAAAACTGTTTTCAATTACATACACTTGAAGTCAGAAGTTTACATACACCTTAGCCAAATACATTTAAACTCAGTTTTTCACAATTCCTGACATTTAATCCCAGTAACAATTCCCTATCTTAGGTCAGTTAGGATCATCACTTTATTTCAAGAATGTGAAATGTCAGAAAAATAGTAGACAGAATGATTTACTTCAGCTTTTATTTCGTTCATCAAATTCCCAGTGGGTCAGAAGTTTACATATACTCAATTAGTATTTGGTAGCATTGCCTTTAAATTGTTTAACTTGGGTCAAACGTTTTGGGTAGCCTTCCACAAGCTTCCCACAATAAATTGGGTGAATTTTGGCCCATTCCTCCTGACAGAGCTGGTGTAACTGAGTCAGGTTTGTAGGCCTCCTTGCTCGCACACACTTTTTCAGTTCTGCCCACAAATTTTCTATAGGATTGAGGTCAGGGCTTTGTGATGGCCACTCCAATACCTTGACTTTGTTGTCCTTAAGCCATTTTGCCACAACTTTGGAAGTATGCTTTGGGTCATTGTTCCTTTGGAAGAACCATTTGCGGCCAAGCTTTAACTTCCTGACTGATGTTTTGAGATGTTGCTTCAATATATCCACATCATTTTCCTCCCTCATGAAATCATCTATTTTGTGAAGTGCACCAGTCCCTCCTGCAGCAAAGCACCCCCACAACATGATGCTGCCATCCCCTTGCTTCACAGTTGGGATGGTGTTCTTCGGATTGCAAGCATCCCCCTTTTTCCTCATAACAATGGTCATTATGGCCAAACAGTTCTATTTATGTTTCATAATTTCTCCAAAAAGTACGATCTTTGTCCCCATGTGCAGTTGCAAACCGTAGTCTGTCTTTTTATGGCGGTTTTGGAGCAGTGGATTCTTCCTTGCTGAGCGGCCTTTCAGGTTATGTCGATATAGGACGCATTTTACTGTGGATATAGATACTTTTGCACCCGTTTCCTCCAGCATCTTCACTAGGTCCTTTGCTGTTGTTCTGGGATTGATTTGCACTTTTTGCATCAAAGTACGTTAATCTCTAGGAGACAGAACGCGTCTCTTTCCTGAGCGGTATGACGGCTGCGTGGTCCCATGGTGTTTATACTTGCGTACTATTGTTTGTATAGATGAACGTGCTACCTTCAGATGTTTGGAAATTGATCCCAAGGATGAACCAGACTTGTGGAGGTCTAAAAAAAAATTCTGGGGTCTTGGCTGATTTCTTTAGATTTTTCCATGATGTCAAGCAAAGAGGCACTGAGTTTGAAGGTAGGCATTGAAATACATCCACAGGCACACCTCCAATTGACTCAAATGATGTCAATTAGCCTATCAGAAGCCATGACATAATTTTCTGAAATTTTCCAAGCTCTTTAAAGGCACATTCAACTTAGTGTATGTAAACTTCTGACCCACTGGAATTGTGATACAGTGAATTATAAGTGAAATAATCTGTCTGTAAACAATTGTTGAAAAAATTACTTGTGTCATGCACAAAGTAGATGTCCTAACCGACTTGCCAAAACTATAGTTTGTTGAAAAGGTTGAAAAACGAGTTTTAATGACTCCAACCTAAGTGTATGTAAACTTCCGACTTCAACTGTATATAAGTATTTTTTTTTGTGGAAAAATAAATGCTCAATCAATGCTATATTATCTATCTATCTTTAAATGTAACTAGGCAAGTCAGTTGAGAACAAATTCTTACTTACATTCAGGGCGGCAGGGAAGCCTAGTGGTTAGAGCGTTGGACTAGTAACCGGAAGGTTGAAAGTTCAAACCCTCTAGCTGACAAGGTACAAATCTGTTGTTCTCCCCCTGAACAGGCAGTTAACCCACTGTTCCTAGGCCATCATTGAAAATAAGAATTTGTTCTTAACTGACTTGCCTAGTTAAATAAAAAATGTAAAAACAATGACAGCCTACCAGGGAACATTAGGTTCACTACCTTTCAACCTTTTGGTTACTGACTAAACACTCTAACCACTAGGCTATCTGCCGCCCCATCGGCAGGTTTGCTCAACAGATATCGTCAATTTATAGTGTGTTGGACAGATGTGAGTTGAATCTTCAGTCAAATCCATAATTGCTTTTTTAAAATCTCGTAACTGCCATAAAACCCCCACAAACAAATACACACCTTTGCATGCTCATCATGTCATATTTTAACATTACTGCTCACCTTGGGATCAGACATGATAAATAGTTACGTAACCAGTCAACATCCAATTTTTTCATGTGTGGAAATTGCATATCTGTCCTTGGCTTTTCGTGCTGACAAGTCCACTAGCTCCAGCAGTCATATTTCAAACCAGGAAGTGAGTTATAGAAAGCAGGAAGTCAGATGGTTTAGTTAAGCCTTCCCACTGGGCACACACTGGTTGAATCAACGTTGTTTCCACGTCATTTCAATAAAATGAAGTTGAACCAACGTGGAATAGATGTTGAATTGACTTCTGTCCCCAGTGGGTTACCGTTCATCTGATTTCCATGTACAGCATACTGCCCAGCAGAACACAGTTGGCCATTGGATGATGAGCCCTCATTATTTAAAAGGGTCATGATTTTTTTACCTGCTGAGGCAGACTGGTATTATCCAATCCAGGCGAAGTGTATTCTTATATTTTTCAACAATATCACTATTGACCTTGGTATTAGATGTGAATTGTATGAATAATGGCAAACTAGTGCTTCAGATTTTTGCAGAATTGCAAAATATAAATTATTTATTTCCCTTAATCCTCTATTGGCAGTCTTCCAGTTTTTCTCCCTCTCTGTCTGATGGTTGAGTTAAGTGCAGCATATCTGGGAGATATCAACTTTTCCTATTCAAACATTGAGAAAAGGGTTTTATAGAGAAGATAAGTATTGCAACGCCTCAAGCAACTGATTGAAAATAAAACCCAACTTTTACAGGAAAACTTGCAGAGCTTCTTTTCTATACTTGTTCTGTTGGAGTTCACATTTTCAACGTCAATACTATGTCCAATCAGCCTGCAGTTGTGAGAAAAAAACACGATAACATACAACCAACCTACCAATGGACCCTAAGCATAAATCTGCCAAACTAGGAACCATGAGGATGGAAGAACACTCTGTGTTGCTATTAAATCAGTCCAACTCTACTGTGTATATCAAAATACTCAAACATTTCTGCGTCCATGTCAGATGGCAGGACGATAAGCAGGCTGTAGTGTACTGTAGGGATTAGTGGTGACAGAGAAGTAGCCATAGAGCCTCTCCTACTCACCCAAAAATGCATGGATGGGGGCCAAACTCCCCTAGAAATATACACTATGGATGCACCCCAAATTGCACCCTATTCCCTATATAGTACCAAACTTTTGACCAGAGCCCTATGGGCACAGGTCGAAAGTAGTGCACTATAAAGGGAATAAGGTGCTATTTGGGGTGCAACCCTTAATAATGATTGCAGTCCATCAGCCCGTGGGACGAGATGTTGATACCATTCCAACTTAATAAAATAAATATTAGAATAACAGGAGATATAATCCTTATAAATCGATTAAAATTCCCTCAGGATGGAGCTTAATTAGATGTTTTGTGCAATGTTGGAGGTTTAGTAATGTCTTCGTAATGACAACATCCCAGCTATTGTTCTTCATATAGACTGTACCCTCCCATGTCACTCAGTCTCAAGCACACACACACACACACACCACACACACACACACACACACACACACACACACACACACACACACACACACACACACACACACACACACACACACACACACACACACACACACACACACACACACACACACACACACACACACACACACACACACACACACACACACACACACACACACACACACACACACACAACACACACTCACTATCACAAAAACACAAACAGTCATGTATCACATTTGTTTAGATTGAATCAAAACTACTTTGATTGTAATCTTACTTTAACTTTCAAAGAACACGGATTAATGATTTACAAAATGGTGTGTGTGTTGATGAATATATTAAACTCTTTGAAACTGTTTAAAAGCAAAGGTTGTACCACGGTTACATGGAAATCCTTTATAATAGTAGCTATTTATGATGGAAAAGAATCCAATGAGAAACAAAAGATTTCTATAGAGATTGTATTATATTTCCAAAAATATATGTACAGTCTATTACAAAGGTTACAAAGCAAAAAAGAAATGTCCTATGTAACAGGAAATTGTCTAAGAAGTAATGATTTTAAAGTTCTGCTGTTTGGGGAAAATACTCTTGACCGATGAATACTCAATACTCTCATCACAGAAAAAAATAAATAATACATTGACAATTCATATAACTGTACATTAAACTAAAAGAGAAAATAAAAACAAAATACATTTCTAGATGGAAAACCTGTCTTTGGTCCTAAATGAGAAAGTATGTACAACTGAAATCTTCTGGGTGACAATAATCTTCTGCAAGTGAGATAGAAAAATATAGTGCATTTTCAATGTATTCAGAGCTCACTACAGAGTAATATGTGTAAAAAGACAACTATATAAATAAAAATGTACAGGTTTTACAATTAAAACATATACAAAGTTCCCCTCGGACCTCAGATCTTTCTGACACAATCAACAGTGCTGAACTCTTTGGAATCATCCAACACCTATGCATTGCAAAGGCGTGTCCACAATTTCCAACAGTTTGTCCAAAAGGTTTGAAAATAATAACCATTCTACTTTGTATTTAAAATGTGTTCTCATTCCTGAATCCAATCAACTCACCACACAAACTGCATTCAGCTTTGTTGAAACAGAACAACATCCCCATATATTCACTTGAACATCCTCAACAAGAAAACAGGTAAGAAACAAAGTAAAATCGGAGAGGAACCATGAGGATGGAAGGTTGTGAAGGCCTGTGAAGGTTACAGATTATTTATATGGCAGATCGATTGTATCCAGGTCTTAATCTCAATTTGGCTCAAAATTGCTGTCTCTACAGGACCCCAGACTCAGAGAGAGAGGGAGGAGGGGGAGTGGGGGCCTCCAGCTCCGGGGTGTGAAGGCCCCTAGGGGCCCGCTGTTGGAGATCAGAGCAGGGGAGAGAGAGAGAGAGAGAGAGAGAGAGAGAGAGAGAGAGAGAGAGAGAGAGAGAGAGAGAGAAAGAGAGAGCCTGCTTGCCTTCCTGTGAACTGGGGAGTTTTGTGCTGACTGAATGACTTTACGCTGGTATTCAATTCAAAGGGCTGGCATGTTCCCAATTGCTGAGCTTTGCTGTATGGATAAAGAATGGGTCTGTCTGTGACATGGGGCCCAGAGCGGGCTGGGCATGGTCTGATTCCCTGGGTACCCCCCCACAGGTGTGAGTCCCTTTGGACCGAGCACAATGGAAATTAATCTAGGAAGAAATAGACAAAGTCACTAATGGCTTTACAAAAACTAAGCTTGCAGCCATAGTCCATGATAGTGTTTCAAGGTTGGTTTTCTGAAGACCAATTCAATCTACAGGCATATTAAAAGGCGTCTTAAATAAACCATTGGGAAAAGCTGCAGCTTTGAAAATCTGAATCTATGATCAGTCCATAAAGACAGCCTTGGATATAATTGCAATTGGAAATACCTATATTTTCTTTACTTTAAATGACAAAGAAATGAGTGAATCGACCATCAGAGTGCTGGAGACATATTCAACGTGATAACATTCATTTTGTTGTAGAAAGAGAAGACTGCGATGGCACCATTAGGTTGGCTCTTTAGCACATCTTTGCAGAGCCCATTCCTAATCTCTGTGCCGTGATTAACATGCGAAGGGCCAGGTAAGTTAAGGAAAAAAGCCTAGAAAACACTTTTATGCATGTTACATCACCCTGTTTGCCTGGAAAGGTTTGAGCAGAGACACATTAATAAACATGTGGCTGGGACGCTATGTGATTTTCAGAGTATGAGCATCATAATAAGGAGTATTAGGATTTTCAATATATTATGATAATATTAGTTAGTGTAGTTAGTGTACCTCACACCGAACTGAACGCCTGCAAATGCAGTGTGCTGCAATGGAAAAGATGATGTCATGACTAATATGTACGACTCTCTGCTGGTTGAATGTCATTTCACTCCACTGTAACAGCCATATATTCCAAACATACTCATACTCTGTGACATTGTTATTAAGTCATTAGCATGCCACGGTATACCATTTCGTAAGTGGCATTACTATTTCATTATTTGATAACTCGGTATTGTACTGTACCAATCTATCGTCCCAGCCCTATAATCCAGGTAATCTTCAACTGGAAAAAGGTCAATACATATTCCTTTTTCCTGTTGGTGACAGAACATTTCCCCAAAAAATTCCCAGCACAACTGATATTTGTGTAAAACCCAGCACCTTAATATCTCAGAGGACCATTTCCACCTGGGCTAATTATTGCTCTGTTCAATATTCTACCCTACACTGACTGCGTTAACCATCACTGTGCATGCACTTGATTTGATCTATTCAAGTTCAGGATGACAGGATACCACAAAGAAAAAAGGTAACTTGTCCATTCAACCCTACAAAAGACTGTCTCAGTGAATCGCAAAAAAACTTGCCATAGAAGTGCCGAAAAATAATGGGAATACATTCGTTTTAAGGGACAATTACTTGTAGAATGAACATACACAGCCTTTCATAGATTCACCCTTGACAACTGTTTTCACCAAAATAGGAAACAAATACCATTTGCTGCAACAACAAAAAATATGCTTGTTTAGGCATTTCAAACCCTTTGCGGTGGATCAAGTCTCTTTAAGTTTCAATACAACCTTTCTATAGTGCTGTCTGCGGAAACGTTCAAATAAATAATTCAACAACAAAACATTTCAGATTGAAAGTATATTGGACAATAAGGTCAAATAATTCATGTGGTAAACATAAACATTGCCAATTTGATGCTTGATATTAGATATAAAAGTTGTGATCAATCTGAAATCGAATTGCCTTGTTGGTGTCATACTGTTTCGCAATTCTTACATACAAATTTGAAATACAATGAGATCATCTGTCTTCAGAAAAATTCATACAACAAGCCACTCTTACAAGCTTGAAAAAACCAAGTGAATACTACTATCCTTGAAGTCACTGATCTGAGGTGCAGGATGCCATTTCCACTTCAGAAACATCAGGGAGAAAAAACACAACTCACTGCAAACAGTTAAAACAGGCAGTAGTGTCTCAAGACAAACTGGTCGAAATCATCTCCACCAAAATGTTCAGACACCATATTCATCCTCCCTGTCCTTTTGATGGGAACGTTTACCCTGTTGTCAAGTCCAAAATAAAAGGAAGAAAAAATTGTAACGCGAAAGAAAGATGTTAGATTACTTTACGTACCAGACCATATCACTGTGCCTTCTGAAACTAACAAAATTAACAAACTAGAATAAAAATTATATTTTTTAAACACTGCAAGGGAAAAAAAGTTTCGGCGGGGATTTCTTTTCTTTTTTAAGTGAAATCCATTTTCATGGTGCCCTCCCCCCCAAAAATTCATAAGGTTAAAAGAACAAGGTAATATGGATAAAACTCCTTTTCCAAAGCTCCATCTCTATTTGTGGTTGAGTTTCTCAGAGCGGCATCATGTCCAGGGAGTATTCTCTCAATCTCTCCTTAGTACCCGTTCTAAAGAGGGGTTAAATCCTTTGCCAAGGAACAAAGGAATGATTTTAATTCCGATAACATCCGGAAAAACAGAGTCAGACACAGGAGACGACGTCACGTCACATGATTTGTTATGATTATCCTGGGAAGTTCTGCCCTAGCGCTGCTCTATATAGCTCTTTGCCCCCCTGTCCACAGGGGGCACTGTAGTCTATCATCACACCTGGATGCCCGTGCCGTGGAGATTTAGCATCTGGGCTCTCATAGTCTGTATGTTGCTCATGATCTTCTTCTGATGTCCCACTAAAGTGATCCCCAAGCTCATCACATCCCTGCAAGACAAGACAACCAATCATAAATCACAGCACTGTAACACAAAGATGCTCAAAACGTCTCATGATTTATAGCACTAGGTATTTCATTAAAGGAGAAATGGAGGATAAAAAAAATACATGTAAAACTCGACAGGCTTGTTCATGAATCAAAATGATGAAATTTAAATTCAGTTCGGGCATATCCAAGGATTTTGAATGAGAAAATAATTATAAAATAACTCTCCAGAACTGGCTATGGTGGCTTTGGCATCCACAAGTGTTTTAAAGTTCATTACTCGATTGACATCCTAGCCACAGATTCCAGTGAGCTGTAGCCTTCGGCGGTGAAGTTGTCTTGGTATCTCTCCATCTTGATGGCCTCCAGCCACTCCCCCACCGAGCGGAACGTCGTGAAGTCTGGTGTGCTCTGATCTAACAGGGGACTAATCGGTCTGTGGGATGAGCAAGACAAAGACATTAACATCTTATGCAAAAACATTCCCACAGAAAATACAAATTCAGCTGGAAACAAAACACAAAGACAGCCAAAGACATCCCGGGGTGCAGTAAATTGCAGGTGAAAAATAAATTAACACATTTTTTACACTTCAATATCAAATTCAAAAGTGACTATGCCATCTGATCCTCTTTTTCAGGCAAATATGTGTGCTAAGTAACTATCAAAAACCCTCAACATCAGTTGGATGGCAATTTTCGCTTCAAACCTCCACAATGGCCCCAAGAAACGGAATAGATTTTTTTTACATTTTCAGGGGGGTTACATTCTCAATCTCACCCAGAGAGGTTGTGTTCAGACTGTAAATATAATTAATTTGACAAATGTCACAGTGGGGTCCAGAGTTCCCACAGCACCTGAAAGTCCCAGGAACTCATTACAGCGATTGATTTAAAAGCCCTGCTATTGACCATAAAGCCATGGAAGCTGCTTTGGCTTATTGATTCTCAGGGATTTATCTTTCATCTGTGAACTCCTATGGATAAATCAACCATTGGATGCTCTGAATTGTCCACTAATGTAGTTCCATAGGAATGAAATATGAAGAAACAATACATACTTCCAGAGTCTTAAACAGATGGCGGATCTTAATTTGATCACTCTATTGTTGCTGAGAGTTTTCCTGCTCGGCAGGAAATCTAGATGAGCTTCGTGATTGACATAAATTCACTGAAAACGCACAGTTATATAAACAATATAGCACTCATCATGTAGCCTACTTTTGGCTGGCTAAAATTGTAGTATACTTTTAAAGTTCCCAATTCACCTCTTTATTGACAACGTTTCCAGCCTAAGCACCAATCAAGCAACATTGTGAACTAAACACAGGATTATTTTGCTGTGACAATATACAGGTAACTGCCAGAAAATAAAGGAAACACCAACAGAAATGATCTTACTAGGGCATTGAAACAGCTTTAATACACCTTGGCATAGATTATGTAAGTGTCTGGAACTCTATTGGGGGGGGGGGGGGGGGGGGTGTGACACCATTCTTCCATGAGAAATTCCACCATTTGGTGATTTGTTGATGGTGGTGGAAAAAGCTGTTCCAGAATCTCCCATAAGTGTTCAATTGGGTTGAGATCTGGTGACTGAGACAGACATGGCATGCGGTTTACATTGTTTTCAAGCAACCATTCAGTAACCACTCGTGCCCTGTGCATAGCAATGGTAGCCAAAATAATGTCTTGCCCAGCATTTTTATACATGACCCTAAGCATGATGGGATGTTAATTGCTTAATAAACTAAGGAATCACACCTGTGTGGAAGCACATGCTTTCAATATACTTTGTATCCCTCATTTACTCAAGTGTTTCTATTATTTTGGCAGTTACCTGTAGGTCAAATTAAGATTCTACATCTGTAGCAAACATGGTCAAATCTAATGAATGAAGCTGAAAATTCAATTTATTTCATTAGAGTTTTGTAGTGCTCAGTCATAGGGTTAATGAGACAAGCTTTCCTTACCTTGTGCATGTTCCCAAAGGGGTTTTTAAGGTATTGGGATTGCGAATCATCTTATCAAGGATGCCAACTATTTGATCAAATTTGGGTCGATCAGCCCTGTCTTTCTGCCAGCAGTCCAGCATTAGCTGGTGCAGGCCTGGAGGGCAGTCCATGGGAGCAGGGAGGCGGTACCCCTCCTCTATGGCCTTTATCACCTGGGGAAACCGAAACACAGGAGAGTCATTACCACCACATAAACACAGTTCATTACCATTTCATTCTCTAATCAAGATAAACAGGAAGTGTCAGTACATAAGTCTTTTGTGGTTCCCTATATACAGACGTGGTACATCGAGGGGAAACAAGCCAGACCGGATGTTCATCGCTCAGTGTCAGCATGTAAAGATGATGGTGAGACACAAGGACACAGAGTAGCAGGACCCAAATGAGGAGCTATTGAGAGTAGCAATAGTATGTCCCTGTATGGCACTGAGATTAGTCACTGGAAGAGCTGCTCCTGTCTGTTATAAAGAACCAATAGACATGATTGTAATTCATTTAGCCAACAGTGGCACTTTTTTCCTTTAGATGCATAATTTATACTGTTTGTCTCATCAATAGGGGGCATCTGCATATCCTTAAAGCTACATCCATTCTCACTGTGTCAATAGTTCAAAACCAAGTCCATTGAAAGTCTATGGCGTGAGAACATTTAACATTAGGGGCAATGGGAAACTTTGATTTGAGACTCAACAGTCTCTTCCTATATTCTAGGATTTATTTTCTGCAAATATTAATCTGTTATTCCTGTCAGGGCTATTCAAACAACACTGAACTACGGAAGGAAAAGTGTCGAAACACTGAAACTGTTGAGGAAATGTAAATATTTCTCTTTGTGTATCCCAGAGGAGCTGTTTGCCAACATCTTGACAGAGGAACTGAAATGCCTGACATTGATGCCTGTCAAGCACTAAAATGGCTAATCATGTTTAGTATTTCTACCAGCTGATTGTTCAATCAGCAGGCCTCCCATTAGGAGGAGTTGAGAGTAATATAATCCTTTTTAGTTTTTTCTGCTGAGGAGAAGAATGTTTGTCCTACTGGATTATATCATCTTTAACTTTGCCAAGGGAGACAACTAACACTGGAGCATCTCCCAGACTAGTATTTGCAAACATTGGTGGATTTTGGGCTCCTGAGTGGCGCAGCAGTCTAAGGCACTGCATCTCAGTGCTAGATGTGTCACTAGAGACCCTGGTTTGATCCCAGGCTGTATCACAACCGGCCGTGATTGGGAGTCCCATAGGGCGGCTCACATTTGGCCCAGCATCGTCGGGGTTAGGGGAGGGCCGGGCCGGGCCGGGGTAGGCCGTCATTGTAAAATCATGATTTGTTCTTAGCCTAGTTAAATAAAGGTTAAATAAAAAATGTAAAAATGTTACTACTTATAGATGTAGTATCTTAATTTGATCACTCTCATTCGTTCCTGAGAATGTTCCTGTTCCTGTAAACTTGTAGTGTATTCTAAGTTTAAAATGGCTTCTAAAGTTTATTTCCACCTTAAAATGATCAGACTTGTTTTGCCCTAACAAAAAATGTATCAACCCCTACAAAAATGATCCATTAATTCTACTCCACATAATAATTCACATTTTCAGTTGCTACAAAATTAGATTAAATTAAGATCCTACATCTGTGAGTATCATCGTTACTGGTGTTTGAATTGGCGGCCAAACTCCTCTAAAGCCACTTTTCCGATCAGCATGATGAACAGCTATGCAATGTTCATCTGTTCCAATTTAGCTGAAACAAAGCAATGACTGCAGTTCAAACTAAAGGCTCTACATGACTAAGTAAATAGCTCTGGAATTATTGAACTCAGCTAATGGCAAATTTGGTTTTCATTATCCTAACTCATTATAAAGGTTAAAAGCCGTTTTGAAGTCAGAAAATTATTTGTATGCTGGGTAGCTACTCTTTTTCTTTATATTATCATATATACATTTTATGAATATCACTCTCTGATTAAAACGGAATCAATTAAAAGCTAACAATCCACCTCATTTAACTCTGAATAGTAATTGTGGCCCATGTTTAAATCATTTATAAGAATTCTGTTAATTCTGTTAACCCCTGGGCAATATGGTAGGTAGTCCCTGAGCTACATGTGAAACCTGACATGACATTTGGTGTATACTTGACTTTATGTAAGAGAGCAACTCACATCTTGATTGGACATGTCCCAGTAAGGCCGTTCCCCATAGGACATGACTTCCCACATGACAATGCCATAACTCCACACATCACTAGCGGAAGTGAATTTACGATACTGGATGGCTTCCATTGCTGTCCATCGAACAGGTATCTTTCCACCCTGTTCAGTAAAATGCAGGTCAATGGCTGGAGTAAAGATCACATTCATTATATCCTGCATCTTCCCCTAAAACATCAATTAAAATAGAGTTATAACTCTGCACACAGGGTCAGCAAAACTTGAAAACTTTCAAAGCAAAAACTCTACCACATAGACTGCATGCTTTGCATATTGAATAGCTAGCTAGCACAGGCATGCATGGGCATGCATCCATATTTTATACTACATTTTCATGCATTGGCTGTTGGCTGGATTTGAGTATTCAGAGAGAGCGCAAGGTGTCTAGGAAGGGAAAGTAATACGGGGCTGGCTTAATTGACTCACCGTTGTTGTGTAGACAGCCTCGGGATCATCGTCGATCACTCTTGACAGGCCGAAGTCAGATACTTTACATACGAGATTGCTGTTGACAAGGATGTTTCGTGCAGCCAGATCTCGATGGACATATCCCATGTCAGAGAGATATCTCATCCCCGCTGCTATGCCCCGCAGCATCCCCACTAACTGGATCACTGTGAACTGACCATCGTGTTTCTGTACACAACAGAGGACAACTGTCAGCTAATCAAGATCCAGTGAGATCCAGGTCACAAAGCTATTGCAGTGCTTTTATTCATAGAATAAGAAGCTCTTATTGGGAACATATTGTATTATACATGTATAACTGGTAAGGGATTTGCCATTTGAATGCATTGAAAGGTTCTCACCCTGAGGAAAGCATCTAATGAGCCGTTTTCCATATATTCAATCACAATCATCACCGGTTTTCCTGAAAACAAAGGTGACACTTTCCGTTAATTGACTCATAAATATGGCTTGCAAGTGTTTATTAATGACGGCCTGCTAAAAATACATTTCCGCCTCGGTGTTATTTTGAGCCGTTTGTTTGTAATTAAGTGTTAACATCTGCCCCTTATATTAGGCTGTCTAAATTAGAAAAAATAAAACAGGGAGCAAGGCTAATTCAATCAGATACTTCTCAATGTCATTCCTCTTGACTGCAGCACTTTCACATTGTACAGCTAGCAAAATATATTGTAAAATGTTCCTCTCATGTCTTCCTCTCGCAGTCGGTCTGGCAACTTAACCTTTTCACACATTCACGTGATTCATTAAATGTACAAAACATTAGAAAAACCTTCCTAATATGTGAGTTGCACTCCCTTTCACCCTCAGAATAGCCTCAATTAGTCGGAGCATGGACACTACAAGGTGTTGTTAGCAATTGATGTTATTCTTCAATAACACAAACTCCAAAGCAAATCAGGGGGAGAAAAATAGGTTTATTTGAGGACAAATCAAGATGTTATGCTGGGAGGTAGATGTTTAGTCTCCCCTGTCCTCAGCTTTTCTCCACCGAACAAAGGAACAGGATGCCATTTATAATCCCCCACCCTAGCCTGGGGTTGACCAATCAGAATGTCCTTGCAGTACGACTGGGCCAATGGCCAAATAACAAGTATCCTGCTCCCGACTCAATGTACAGAACGTAGCACACGTAGCAAGCGTAGCTCTGAGTTCAGGACTGACATTCCACAGATTCTAAACAGCTGTTGAACTGAAGACCAACTATTTACATCGACAATTCCCTATTGACCATTAGTACTATATTTAGTTTATTACTCTCGTCCTCTCATCCTCTAGGATGTGTATTTATCTTCAAAATATTCTTAAAGTGTTGAAAGCGTTCTACAGGGATGCTGGCCAATGTAGACTAATGCTTCCCACAGTTGTGGCAAGTTGGCAGGATGTCCTTTTGGTGGTGGACCATTCTTGATACACACGGGAAACTGTGGAGTGTGAAAAACTCAGCAGCATTGCAGTTCTTGACACAAGCCCGTGCGCCTGGCACCTACTACCATAACCTGTTCAAAGGCACTAAAATGTTGTGTCTTTCTCATTCACCCTCTGAATGGCACACACACAATCCATGTCTCAATTGTCTCAAGGCTTAAAAATCTCCTCCCCTTCATCTATACTGATTGAATTGGATTTAACAGGTGACATCAATAAGGGATCATAGGTTTCACCTGGACAGTCTATGTCATGGAAAGAGCAGGTGTTCCTAATGTTTTGTACATTCCGTTTATAATGACTAGCAATTTAACACTTGAAATGCAAGCTAAAAACAAGAAATGTTTACATTTTATGTGACCCTAAAGCATGGTCTTTGAGTGCATTTGCTCTAATTCCTTGCTAGAGCTTTAGTCATGTGTGTGCGTGTGTGTATGCGTTTGTGTGTGCATGCGGGTGTGCGTGTAAGAGAATGCAGTCCTTACCTCTGGTCACCACTCCCTCCAGATGGACAACATTGGGATGGTCAAACTGGCCCATAATGCTGGCCTCACAAAGGAAGTCTCTCCTCTGTTTCTCAGAGTAGCCCACCTTCAAGGTTTTAATGGCCACTGACGTGTCCCGTTTCCCTGGGAGCTTCATCCGTCCACTACACACCTCCCCAAACTCTCCTGAGAGACAGACAGAGACATAACCTGTCATGACCCTTAAGAAAAACTAGCATTTCATGTTTTGACAAAGCGCTTAGTGTGTTTTCAGACAAAACAGCTGCGCTGCAGGACAAAACAAATTGGAGTAGGACATCTTGTTCTGCTCTGCGGAGTGTAGCAGAGACACATAATAAGACAAGCTGTGGATATATAGATACTCTCATTGACTGCATCTCTAAAACTATTGTGGCAGCAATTTATCAGCTGTGAGCTGCTTTGCTATTGTCTTGCCTTTTACAAAGTAGCAGGGCCACACATTAATTGCAATGAACTTTTCCCCACTATCAATATACGGTAAGGATAAACCGTGTCCCCATTCAAGGTGTAAATATGTGGTTGTCATTATGATGTATGAGTATACGTGACTAAACAGAGAGAGCTGGGAGATATCAGCCAGACTCACCTGCTCCAATAACTCGCTCAATCTTAATGCAGGACGCGTCCAGCTCCTTGGCAAATTGATGGACAGCCCTGTTCGGGTCTTCGTAGGTTTCAGGGTCAATGTATGTTTTGGTGCCTGGAAATTTAACTGTAGAAAGGTAAGGGGATTACTGTTACGATTAAATATGCATACAGAGCACCAGGCTGGCCGGGAGCTTGACAGGCACACCATTACCAAGGGCAACCATTCAGAAGGAATTGCTAAACAGCCAGCTGATGGAACGCATCCATGTCAAAAGGTCTTTCTACAAACACCCTAAACCAGACATTTATTATTTTATGTTACTCCTTTTTGATTTTCCTCCAATAGAAATGAAAACGTTATTATATTTTCTTCCTAACCTCCTCACAAAGGAGCGACAAGGATTTCAGCAGCCTAGAATGGGATTTGCTGCGAAGGTTGTCTGCTATACTGAGCAGGGTTTTGAGTTAGCTAAGTCTCTCAAGCTCTGCCAGTGAATTTAAAAGTCTGGTAAGGCAATCCCTCATATACTGTAATACGAGTCATAGAAGAAGTTATTTTCTTATGGTCTGTGACTTGATAACCTTCTGGATTTTGCTACCCAGATAAGGGTGACTTTAGTTCTATCACAACTAGTACAATATTACGATTATAACACAATGATACTGGAAAGGTTCATACATATTCATGTGCACATAGAGATGTATGATCTTAATTTGATCACTCACAATTTGCTGAGAAACAGAAATGTGTATTCAAATTTTAAAAAGGATTCTAAAGTTTGTCATTTCAACTTTAAAATGTCAGACTTGACGCCCTAACGAAAAATGTGGATTATAAATAATTCCATTAATTAAAATCCACATAATAATAGATCATTTCTGTTGCTGAAGGATTATTTTCCTGCTGTAGCAAACTGGCTCAAATTAAGATCCTACATCTGTAGGGTAAAAAAAAGCCACTGCCTGAGAAAGAAGCAGTGTAGTTCTTCCCATGTATATAATACCACACTAATAAATTACAGGGTTATAGTACATGACTGTGTTCCACTGACCTAATTTGTTCATATCAAATTATACCTAATTATAACGTAACCTGCCAACTTCAATACAACAAGCTATTTAATGAGATGCACATAGTGGAAGAGTAACACACAGCGAAAACACAGTACAGACAGAAACAAGGAAAACAGACATACCAAACACCATCATTAAATGACTAATCAGCTCCAGGCTCAATAATGACAAACATTAATTTTATAATATCCTCTGCATACATCCTGGAAAGTCATGTTGGCCTATCCAGTAACATAAACACAAGCACAGTGTGTTCCAGCGAGGAGCTCCAGCGATGGCAGCTGATATTTCCCTCCAATCCATCCTATAATTGCTTTGTCCATCCAAGCTGTCACTGGATCTGATAGGGAGACATCTTACCACGACTTCCGGGCACTAGACAGAGGACAAATTGGGCCTACATGTTGAATTCATGCACTATCTGGCTTCTGTCACCCTGCCAGTCCCTCTATTAGGCCCAACAACACACAGCGGAGAGCTCTTGTTTGCGTTTCCATCTCCCAGTGTTTTTAGCTGAAGGACCTGTGCCTTCCTGCAGCTTGATCTGTCAGGTACTTATCAGCCGAGGATTGCGAAAAGCCAACACAGCCCTCTTTCTACCACTGTGGAAATGTGACACCTTGAACCTTTGTTTCACAATCAGCAGTTTGCCTACAGCAACAGATCATTTGGGCTTCGCTTGGGAAGATGTCTGTGGCTGCATCTCTAGGGGCATCGTTAGGATGGGGTGGTGTGTGTCCATGTGTGTGTCCGTGTGTGTGTATTGGTTAAAGGAGCCTAGAAGAGGAACCTTGGGATAGAGTAAATATGTGTGTACATCTCTACATCTCTACTCCGAGTACCACCAGGAGGTCGACAGCATGCTCCTATCCTACCAAAGTGGCTGAAAAGTTGGGCCTTTACATTTTTTATGAAGAATTTTCTCTTTCAGCTCTGCCCTGGATCACTGTCTCTGACAACTCTCATATTCATGTGTTTGCAGTTTGGAGCCTCGTGTCCTCTTCTCAATAGATGTATAGTCGGAAGTTTACATGCACTTAGGTTGGAGTCATTACAACTTGTTTTTCAACCACTCCACAAATTTCTTGTTAACAAACTATAGTTTTGGCAAGTCGGTTAGGACATCTACTTTTTCCAACAATTGTTAACAGACAGATTATTTCACTTATAATTCACTTTATCACAATTCCAGTGGGTCAGAAGTTTACATACACTAAGTTGGCTGTGCCTTTAAACAACTTGTAAAATTCCAGAAAATTATGTCATGGATTTAGAAGCTTGAGTCAATTGGAGGTGTATTTCAAGGCCTACCTTCAAACTCAGTGCCTCTTTGCTTTGACATCATGGAAAAATCTAAAGAAATCAGCCAAGACCTCAGAAAAAAACTTTGTAGACCTCCACATGTCTGGTTCTTCCTTGGGAGCAATTTCCAAACACCTGAAGGTACCACATTCATCTGTACAAACAATAGTATGCAGGTATAAACACCATGGGACCACGCAGCCATCATACCACTCAGGAAGGAGACGTGTTCTGTTTTTGGTACTTTTGGTACTTTGTACTTTGGTGCGAAAAGTGCAAATCAATCCCAGAACAACAGCAAAGGACCTTGTGAAGATGCTGGAGGAAACAGGTACAAAAGTATCTATATCCACAGTAAACGAGTCCTATATCGACATAACCTGAAAGGCCGCTCAGCAAGGAAGAAGCTCTAAAACCGCCATAAAAAAAGACAGACTATGGTTTGCAACTGCACATGGGGACAAAGATCGTACTTTTTGGAGAAATGTCATCTGGTCTGATGAAACAAAAATAGAACTTTTTGGCCATAATGACCATCATTATGTTTGGAGGAAAAAGGGGGAGGCTTGCAAGCCGAAGAACACCATCCCAACTGTGAAGCACGGGGGTGGTAGCATCATGTTGTAGGGGTGCTTTGCTGCAGGAGGGACTGGTGCACTTCACAAAATAGATGGCATCATGAGGGAGGAAAATTATATGGATATATTAAAGCAACATCTCAACACATCGGGAAATTAAAGCTTGGTCACAAATGGGTCTTCCAAATGGACAACCCCAAGAATACTTCCAAAGTTGTGGCAAAATGGCTTAAGGACAACAAAGTCAAAGTATTGGAGTGGCCATCACAAAGCCCTGACCTCAATCCCATAGAGAATGTGTGGGCAGAACTGAAAAAGTGTGTGCGAGCAAGGAGGCCTACAAACCTGACTCAGTTACACTAACTCTGTCAGGAGGAATGAGCCAAAATTCACCCAACTTATTGTGGGAAGGCTACCCTCTACTATTATCCGGACATTTCACATTCTTAAACTAAAGTGGTGATCCTAACTGACCTAAGACAGGGAATTTTTACTAGGATTAAATGTCAGTAATTGTGAAAAACTGAGTTTAAATGTACTTGGCTAAGGTGTATGTACATTTTGTTGAAGTCGGAAGTTTACATACACCTTAGCCAATTACTTTTAAACTCAGTTGGGGGCAATGTTGTTGGACCCACTTCCTGTGAGGCGACAGGCAGGAGCATGCTGTAAGTGAGATGTTTCAATATGTGTGTGAGCTGATGAGGAAAGAAGGGACTCACATTGAAAATACAGCTCCTCGTCTCCTTCCTGGTCTGCCTTGCTGTAGCCACAGTGCCTGACAGGGAGAGAGGCGGAGGAACACACAATCAATTGATCGGGCCGAGGCAGAAGACTGTCTGTTTTACTAGAATCTTAATGCAGCGCCACAATGCTGCAGGTACAGATACAGTTGAGAAGCATGGGAACACTGTTTGGCTGCTGATGTTGAACTAAAGTACCCACCTCTGGTATTCCATATACATACTCTGTAAAATACTGTTTAGTAGTCCTTGTTATATGTGTAACATTGATATATTGAACGCACCCTTGGGCAGGTAATTCGTAGTACATGGTTGTTCTATAGCACTGTACAATATGGTTTGCCAACAAACTGAACTGATAATGGAGTGATGATTGACATGCAGGTTAATGTCAAATGGATATAGAAATAACATGTGTATGGCTCTACCCCAATGTAAAGCATGCTGTGATGAAATGCTATCCACATAGAAATGAAGGACCACTGGAGGAGAGCAGGGTGGTGACTGACACACAGGAGGGTTGATCTGGGAGGAGACGGCTACAGGCAGTGTCATGAGTGTATTACTGTTTAACACCAATGATGTAACACACGTGCAGGCACACACACGCACACACTCACACACGCACACAGACGCACAAAGAGTAAGACAAAAGCTTTAATTTTAGAGTACTTTTATCTCTATAATGGATCCATTGCAAAAAAAATAAACATGCAAAAAACCGAGTCAGTTGTTCTTCACATTGTGAGGACTGGAAAATGATGCATCACAATCCATTAGCACAGCATGCCATAGACGATGGGTGCCTGTGGTGTGTGGTGGACTGACTCCACGGCTATGGAGGCCTGTGAGTGACAGAAAGGCTAACTGACAAGCAGAGACTCACAGCAGTGGAGAGTCAATGGGGCCCGCGAGAGCGTACCTTCTCCCAATGATGAAGCCAAACACCATGAAGACCAGGATGATGGTCCCCGCCACGGCCACCACCGCGATGATGATGACGGGGTTCTGCTCGCTGGAGACAATGGTGGATGCTTGGAGAGGGACACACATGCAAGCACACACACACACACACACACAAACAAACACACACAGACAAAGGGCACACAGTGTGAACATTCAGCACATCAGGCATTGGAATCTGCAGGACATAATAGAACCAATGAGTAGCGAGCAGGGAGACTGATAACCCCCTTCTCACCCTTTACCACAGAGACACGAAAGGCTAGTTCTATTTCTGGGCCCTCTGCATGCACGGCTCCACAGCTTCAGAAAGTGGGCTTAACGGTCCCAGATGGTAATGCTGGTGCCCTTCATTTGAAACAATGACACATTCGGTTTGGATTGTCTCCCGTTCAGAGCCTATTATGCTGTTAGACTGTTTGCATTGACAAACCACCAATTGCTCAAAAGAATGGTGCTAAGGCACTTTATACTGTCAGTGCACATGGTGTATGACTGGGAGAATTCATGCATTTTAAATCAAGTCACTTCAGTTGCTATATAAACACCAGCGAGAGAGGAGAGTAATGATTTCTGAGCCCTGGCACTTTAGTTGGGACCTACTGCTCCTTATGGACGATACTCAACCATATTTCTAAATGGGATAAATGGAGCTATGAGATCAGTGGCATTTTGATGAAGGTCTACACACTAATCATCTCTGCCTGTGCATGTGTTCTGCTGGTACCTGAGGCCTCCTCCTTGGTAGTGATCTCCAGGCGGGGTCCGTAGGTGCCGTAGCCGGCCGTGGTGAAGGCTCGGATTTGAAACACGTAGGCTGTGCTGGGCTTCAGATTGTTCACTGTGGCTGATGTGGATCTGGACTTCACTGTGGAGTAGATACGATCCTTCTGGTCCTATAGAGAGGAACAAACAGGATTTGTGTTATAATCATCCTGTCAATTTGCAACCGTAGATAGTAGACACCAGTATGTCTAGATGATGAATGAATTGACTCAATCTGAGACACCAAGATACAGACAGAATGTGTCTGTAAATGTTTGAATGCCTCAGTTTGTCTGGTGTTTTTATATGATTTCAGAAGATAATAAGAATGATAAGATAAGATTATTAATGAACTATTTAACCCTATCTGGGGTTAAATAATTACTCTCTGTGTAGACTCTCTATCTCGAACCAATAGGAAGAAAAAAAGCTATGATGCCAGGCTCAGAATCCGTTTAGAATTTACAGACTGCGTGTACTGTGTCTTTTGTTGTTGATCTGTAAATGATTTGCTCTGCAAAAAACCCAAATGGAATGCCAAAGCCTGTTAGGAGTGAAGTCATGCTTGCTTCCAATTTTACAGCTGGGCAGACTATAGCTACAGTACGTGACACAGGAGACTGATTCCTGGCAGCCTGAGAGGCCATGGCCAACAGGGCCTGGAACATCAGGAGTCATGGAATCTAGCCCTTTGATTTGTTGTGTTAAACCCACTCTTCTCAACCTCCTCAACCCCATCGCTACCTTGCTCATCTGCTCAGACTTAGGACACGCGAGAGCTGAGGTTATATTATATATGAGGGGGTGAAGGGGGGAAAGGAGAGAGGGAAGATACAGAAACAGATTGTTAATGATGGCAGAGTAGCATGATAAAGTGTGTGCTGCCTGGTATGTGTGTGTGGGTGGCTGTGAAGAACCAGGGACTGATTAAAATCTTATGAGCGTCTCATTCATTATTGCAATTATGGGACAAAGGATCTCCTCGCAGAATCCTGCCGATCCCACTCGCAATGGCATGCAGATAGAATGTGAAGTGAAGAGTAGGCAAAATGAAACTAAAAAGGAGAGGATAGAGATAGGGAGGGGGTGTGGATGGGGATGGGGGGGGTGGGGTTTGGGAGAGCCAAAGTTGTCTGTGTTCAAAGCTGTAACACAATCACACACAGGTACATACACAGACAGGCAACACACACGCTCTCTCTCTCTCGCTCTCTCTCTCTCTCTCAAACACACTCACTTTTTCATAGTACTTAATCTCATATTCAGTGATGACTCCGTTGGGCTGCTCAGGCTCCTGCCAGGAGAGCTGGACGCTTCGCTGCTGCACTCTCTCCCTAATGACCTCACTGACTTGGGAGGGAGCTGTTGGAACAAGACGTGTCAATAAGTGATGGGCAAACCCACTCTGCACACAGTCTTTTTTAATCAACTTTTTATCCATGCAATTGGTTGCATGTTTAAATCTGTATTTCTTTCTCAAACTCATCAAACGCACGCACACAAACAAATACACACACACACACACACACACACACACTCTATTCACACGGCTGCACACACACAGTTGGTAGAGCATGGCACTTGTAACGCCACGGTAGTGGGTTTGATTCCCAGGACCACCCATATGTAAAATGTATGCATACATGATAGTAAGTCGCTTTGGATAAAAGCATCTACTGAATGGCATATATTATTATACTGAATATTACAATGAAGTAAAATAAATTCCAGTGAGATGGCGGTCGAACCGGCAGCACTTATTCTCTCTAATGACATAGGTATTCAAAAATCCTTTTAGTGAAATGTACCTGTAACCTCGCGACACCTGGTTTATAGCAGAGTAATTATCTGTTGCACTGAGCATAAACTCTGAAAGTCAGTCTCTTTTTCCCCTTCTACAGCACAATTAAAGTGTCTTGTTACTGAACCGGGTGTGAAGAGCTGTGAAGTTAAGCTTGTAATTGTACATTGTAACAGTTCTGAATATTTAAATTCTCCCACATGTTTGAATATCCATTGTTAAGCAAGAAGAAGTAAACATAGGCAGGTTTTTTTGTAGCAAAGATAATAAACTCAAGGTAATGAATTCAAATCTTTGTGCAGATGGGGCGTGCATTGCTCATTGCTGGTGTGATCTGTAAGATGGACAGATTGGTGTATGATACTCTTACTTCCACACAGTCATGACTCAAGGCCAGTTAGGTTCTGAATGAAACAATGCTTTTATTTTCTCAGAATCACAAATTATGACACAAGGTTTCACTCCAGAACTTCCACAGAAAATGGAAAATACTAATTGAACTTGAAGTTATGAATATACAGTAGAGTATATCCTTTCAGCTTTCAGCTTGCCCTCCCGGACCACCTGAAGGCACCACAGACTCTGGGCTTTCTGTTGATATCTGTGCTCCTTGGTGTCCTTGTCCCTGGTAGTGTCAGCTGGGTTCTTAATGTCTAGCTGTCTCTACTTGTTTTCTCTTTATTTATTATTTGATGTACTTTGAGATTATTCTGTATAATGAAAAGCGTTTTATAAATGTAAGAAATAAATAAATAATTATTATCCTATATCCTATGAGAATGTCTATGAAATAAGCAGGCAAAGGGATTTCGCATAGGAAGGAGGAGGGGGAGCCCTGATTGTGTGGGAAGGAAGGTTGAAGTTGGAGCTCAGAGCGGATAAAGTGCTGATGTCTCTATGTGTCATGCTGTTTAGTGACCCAGTGGAAGAGGGGCTCTCGGAGCTGTTGGGCCCCAACAGGGCCTGACCCCAGATTTGTTTTAAGATGATCTCCCCGCTAATGACTGGTGCTGGATTTAAACCTTGTTAGGGCTCATCTGCATTCCTGACAGTAACACACACGACACCAGAGACCCTGTCACAAACTCCCTGTTTTGATATGTCACATATAATCCTACCAATCCAACCAAAGCAAGGTAACAATATATATTTTTCACAATGGCCTCGCAGTTACTGGGACGATTAAGTTTCCACAACAAAAGGTTAGGCAGCCTAACTTGGGCCATCTTGGATGCCTGTTCTCTGCACCCTGCCCTGTGACTGGTCCTTTTATAAGTACAGACAGCCGCCTTTCTCCTGATCGATGGATGTTCTGGTTTGAGTTTAGAACAGTCTCAAGACACCTCTAGCGTGTGTTTGTTTGGAAATTGAATGAAGATTTTAACTGTTGTGAGCCCCCCCCCTCTCTCTCTCGGGCCGCCAGTTGGGAAACCCTGCCCTATATAGTGCACTACTTTTGGGCACTTAAGGGCCCTGGTCAAAAGTAGTGCACTATGTAGGGAATAGGGTGCCATTTGGGACACATCCTCAGGCAGGCCTCATCATCAGATCCTCCACATTTACCCCCCTCCGGCCCTGAGCCTTCTGCTAGGACTCTTGTCAGTCACCCAGCAGCCCATCCAAAATTCACTCCTCCACTTCACCCCTCCCTCCCTCCCTCCCTCCCTCCCTCCCTCCCTCCCTCCCTCCCTCCCTCCCTCCCTCCCTCCCTCCCTCCCTCCCTCCCTCCCTAACTCAACCACAGGTGACACACATCTGCAATGTTTTGTTTTCACTAGGTACCATCATTAGATCAATGCACACCATTTGCAGATCTGTTCCACAGGAGAGAAAAAAGTGAATTATCCAATGATCATTTAAAAAAGGAAGGGGTAGCAGTGGCCTTGAAGCATCTCAAATGTTTGAGGGGTGAAAATGAGTGAGGGAGCTGGGTAGGTTATTAATACGGACAAGGCATGTTCCTTTAAACTGTTCTATTCCTCCCCTGTGGATTACTCAGGCAGCACCCTGTGACAACCATTAATGACGTACTAAACATTATAGAGACCAGAACCCAGACAGCCACAAGACTTTTAACAAACCCGAGGGGCTTAGTGTACCAGAACATTTATTAATTGTTATGCCCGTCTCAAAGTGACTGTTTGGGGGAAAGCGTTTGTGCAATCACTCAGTCTGCAATGTTAGAGAATGTATTAGTGACCCCCAACACCTCCCCCTGTAAAGCTAACTCATCCGGAAGCCCACTCTCTCTCATGCGCTGCATTTGAATACCTTTATGAATACATTACGCTGGAAGATTTTAATATCCGCTTCTCTTTCACTCAGCCGGTTGGTTCTGAGTAAGTCTACAGTGGCGGAAGTAGTGGCAGAGAAAATGTCAGTTCATTATAGAAACTCCTTTCTTTCTGCTCCTCTATAAACTACTCTGCTTTTAATTACCAAACTACTGAAGTCAAGCTTGAGTATCTGACGCCCACATTATTGACTGAGTGTACTCGATGACGTATACTATCTTAAAAGCCATGGTTACTTAACAGCATTTAAATAGAAAATGAGTGGGAGATTGCTGCATCTAACAGGCTCTGCACAGTAGACAGGAAATCTAATAACAACAAGGTCATTTCAACACTTTAAACACCTGCAGATAACATACATTGGTTTAGCCTATGATACAAATATTAGGCCAAGGAAACGGGTGTGATGTCACACAGACAGGAACCACCTCAGACATGTTTTACACACAGTACGTTGTTTTTAGTCTGTCCTCTAGATTTCATTCTGTCATGACCACAAGTTTGATATTTATGGCCCACTTAAGGATCTCAATTTTAATAGATTGGGAGCCTCTATGAAAACATCAAGATCGGCGACAGTATGGTCCCAGGGTTGACACTAATGAGCTATGACATAATCCCCAATACTTCCCATTTGACATTGTGACTCACGTAGGAGAGAAAAATTCCCTGGTATTAAATGTTGGCGGCACCCAGGAGAGAGAGGGATGTTGAAGCAGTGGACGAAGGGAAGTAGAGATGGTGTGTGTGTGTGTGCATGCGCGTGTGTGTGTGTGTGTGTGTGTGTGTGTGTGTGTGTGTGTAAGAGGTGGGTGTACTCCCTCATTGTTATAACTAGGTTTCCAGCTATAGCCTAACTGGCTGGGAGACAGTGTAGTCTTGCCTGGGCTGGAAACAGCAGACTGGGTCTACCAGCCTAGTAGTGAAGGTTCATCAATCACTCTGGGAGCAGACATGGAAAAGAAGACAGAAGGAGAATTCACCTTTTGTGTTCAGAGCAAGCAGTAGAGGCTCAGTGACTCAGAAAATAAAAACCTCAGACAATGATAGGCCCAGCCTTTGATGAATGTGAGGGGAACTGTCGGGATTGGCTAGTGGGCCTCGATCTGCATTGGTGTGCGTGCTTCATCCACCCGCTCCACTGCCTGCCGCGACGAGCCACACACGGAAATGTGCTTTCCCAGCCACCACCGCTCACAGCTTTGTCACCTCCGCTTAGAGTTCGGGGAGGGAGATGGTGAGAGCGACCACAGCAGACGTAAATTGTTCAGCCCGTTAAGTAACGCTTTCATTTTGTAGAAGGATCAAGGCTTCAGCTTTCATGTGGATGACATCGCTGAGTGGAGTCCTTTGTAACAGAGAAATTCCCAAGCTCTGCTCAGCACCTACAGCAGAACCAGGGTTCTCTCCTTTCACTCCCAGCACTTGGCAATCTCCTTCTCTTTTCAAACAAGTCATTAAATATAGATAATAAGCCAAAGCTAGAATGTCTTTATTCATCTGTGAGTTATATTTCATTTGATCATCTCTATATTTACCCTGATTCAAATTCAGTGTGAGTGCTACGTATAAAAGAGTGTCTGTAAAAATACCCTTATAAAATACCCTTATATAATTACCCTTATAAAAATACCCTTATAAAATACCCTTATATAATTACCTTTATATAATTACCCTTGTAAAAATACCCTTATAAAATACCCTTATATAATTACCCTTGTAAAAAATACTCTTATATAAATACCCTTATAAAAATACTGTTGTAAAAATACTCTAAAATAAATATCCTTATATAATGACCCTTATATAAATACCCTTATAAAATACCCTTGTATAAATACCCTTATAAAAATACTCTTAAATAAATATCCTTATATAATTACCCTTATAAAAATACCCTTATAAAATTACGCTTATAAAAATAGGTGACTCCCCTTCTTGTTCGGGTGGCGCTCGGCGCTCGGCGTCGCCGGTCTACTAGCTATCGCCGATCCGTTGTTCTGTGTTCCTTTGGTTTTGTCTGATTGGTATCACCTGTTTCTTGTTTGGTTGTTAGGGGAGGGTTATATATAGTTTGTTCAGCCCGCTTCTGTTTCGTGCGGGCTTGTTAGTCTGTTTTGTTGTTTGAGTGTATTTTGTTTGTATTTGGGTTTCACGCTGTCCGTTTATATTTCTGATCATTTGTTTTTCTACTTTTGGTTCATGTTATGTTTCCGGGACATTAAAGCGTGTTTTTTCCCACATCTTTTGCTCTCTGCGCCTGACTCCACACCTCCTCACTCATTTCTCGTAACAATACCCTTATATAATTACCCGTATAAAAATACCCTTATATAAATACCCTTATAAAATACCCTTATATAAATACCTTTGTAAAATACCCTTGTGAAAATATCCCTATATAAATGCCCTTATCAAATTACCCTTGATGTGGTTTGCTTCAAAATAGAGTTAGCAAGAGACTAGCTAGCTAGTCAGACCACTACCTGTATAATGACAATGCTGGACTAGGGGCACCTTTGCTGGGCATGCAGGGAGGTCAAAGGGGCCTCTGCTTCAAAGTAATTAGCAGAAACTGATTTAGAGGAGGTTGGCTCTTCCATATTACATCAGTATACTGTGGTAACAATGGTATACTGTGTCTACATCTTTAAAACATCTAATAAAAGCTTTCGGACCAAAATTTGAATCAATGATGAATAACTTCTCGATTGGCCAATTTTATGTCTGCAAATGAATTCAATTCAATGCGTTTCAGCAGGTATCCTGTGTGTCACCCACCATACCAAAATAACTATAGTCTTGTGCTGAACTGTGCCATGAGTGTGAGGGTCAGTGGGGGGTAAATTGCTCCAGACCCCTTTAATATTCATACTCACTGACATGGACAGTGCCGTGTGCATCATTGCCCCTCAATCGTGAGCTGACAGGGAGTCCGATCCGTTCAAACCTGCCCCTCAATGGGCGTCCCATGCTGTGTGAACTCTGTTCTAATCTCCAAATAGTTGTGTAACAGATGCAGAAATCACTGGTCAGCTTTGTTACATAATCGTTTAGGCAGCAGGGACCCCACTTATTGAAAATACACTCTTCTGCTCCGTGTCAGTGGCCAAATTAGGAAGTAGGGCTAACAGGGCTGGCAGCCTATCATCAGCAGCTCTGAGACACACACCCCGATTCCTCCAAGAGGATAGGAGAGTAGCTGGGGCTGCTTGGTTGTCATGGAGATATTTGTCCTCTACCCTCATGTAGAGCATGAATGGAATCATCTCCTACCTGGAGATGCACTGCCGATCACTCTTATCCCCATCATCAGTTCGCTGCAGCTAGCGACTGGAATGAGCTGCAAAAAACACTCAAACTGGACAGTTTTATCTCAATCTCTTCAAAGACTCAATCATGGACACTCTTACTGAAAGTTGTGGCTGCTTTGTGTGATGTATTGTTGTCTCTTCTTGCCCTTTGTGCTGTTGTATGTGCCAAATAATGTTGGTACCAAGTTTTGTGCTGCTACCATGTTGTGTTGCTACCATTTTGTTGTCATGTGTTGCTGCCTTGCTATGTTGTTGTCTAAGGTATCTCTTATGTAGTATTGTGTTGTCTCTTTTGTCATGATGTGTGTTTTGTCCTATATTTATATTTTTATTTTTATTTTTCATCCCTGCCCCCATCCCCGCAGGAAGCCTTTTGCCTTTTGGCAGGAGGCCTTTTTGCCCTTCTTAACTGACCTGCCTAGTTAAATAAAGGTCAGATAAAATAACATTTAAATAAATACAAAAACTTATTAAAATGAGAGAGAAACAATGTGTCACCAAGAGACTGGCTTACCAAGAAAAAAATCCTAAAATGCCTATTCCAGGTTAAAAGGAGTTGAAGCACGCAACAAAAAAAGGCAGAGATTGATTTCTTATTGCTCACTTTAATCCATTGTACAGAATGCGGACAGGTGACTGATGTTTCGACGTCAAGCTGATGTCTTCCTCAGAGTGACCAGACCATTGCATTTAGCTCCTATTTATACCCTAGTGGCCCGCTGAGACACAACAATATTAAACAATTATAATGACATGTTTCAAGGTAAAAGGAAAATTGTATCATCAACTTCAGGATCATGATGATGTAAATAGAAGAAGCCTAAATGTCTTCTTGGGTGCCAGTCATATAGTACGCATTAATGGTCTGAGAAACGTAAGTCAATGTTTTGTTTTCAAGGCCGGGGGCCCAAATAATTCTGTCTTCATAAGGACATTTCCCTGGCTATAATAGTCAACTAGGCTAATGAACCACAGCCAATAATAAGGTCCCGTGTGGCTCAGTTGGTTGCGCATGGCGCTTGCAATGCCAGGGTTGTGGGTTTCATTCCCACGGGGGACCAGTATGGAAAAAAAGTACAAAAATGTATCCACTCACTACTGTGAGTCGCTCTAGATGAGAGACTCTGCTAAATTACTTAAATGTAAATAAATGTGAATAAAAGTCTGAACCAAGAAAAAGAAAGATGCTGTAACATAAGGAGTAAACAAGGGTCCATGTACTATTAGGGAGTAAACAATGGTCCATGTACTATTAGGGAGTAAACAAGGGTCCATGTACTATTAGGGAGTAAACAATGGTCCATGTACTATTAGGGAGTAAACAATGGTCCATGTACTATTAGGGAGTAAACAATGGTCCATGTACTATTAGGGAGTAAACAATGGTCCATGTACTATTAGGGAGTAAACAATGGTCCATGTACTATTAGGGAGTAAACAATGGTCCATGTACTATTAGGGAGTAAACAATGGTCCATGTACTATTAGGGAGTAAACAATGGTCCATGTACTATTAGGGAGTAAACAATGGTCCATGTACTATTAGGGAGTAAACAATGGTCCATGTACTATTAGGGAGTAAACAATGGTCCATGTACTATTATGGAGTAAACAATGGTCCATGTACTATTAGGGAGGAAACAATGGTCCATGTACTATTAGGGAGTAAACAATGGTCCATGTATTATTAGAGAGTAAACAATGGTCCATGTACTATTAGGGAGTAAACAATGGTCCACGTACTATTAGGGAGTAAACAATGGTCCATGTACTATTAGGGAGTAAGCAATGGTCCATGTACTATTAGGGAGTAAGCAATGGTCCATGTACTATTAGGGAGTAAACAATGGTATATGTACTATTAGGGAGTAAACAAGGGTCCATGTACTATTAGGGAGTAAACAATGGTCCATGTACTATTAGGGAGTAAACAATGGTCCATGTATTATTAGAGAGTAAATAATGGTCCATGTACTATTAGGGAGTAAACAATGGTCCACGTACTATTAGGGAGTAAACAATGGTCCATGTACTATTAGGGAGTAAACAATGGTCCATGTATTATTAGAGAGTAAACAATGGTCCATGTACTATTAGGGAGTAAGCAATGGTCCATGTACTATTAGGGAGTAAGCAATGGTCCATGTACTATTAGGGAGTAAACAATGGTATATGTACTATTAGGGAGTAAACAAGGGTCCATGTACTATTAGGGAGTAAACAATGGTCCATGTACTATTAGGGAGTAAACAACGGTCCATGTATTATTAGAGAGTAAACAATGGTCCATGTACTATTAGGGAGTAAACAATGGTCCACGTACTATTAGGGAGTAAACAATGGTCCATGTACTATTAGGGAGTAAGCAATGGTCCATGTACTATTAGGGAGTAAGCAATGGTCCATGTACTATTAGGGAGTAAACAATGGTATATGTACTATTAGGGAGTAAACAAGGGTCCATGTACTATTAGGGAGTAAACAATGGTCCATGTATTATTAGAGAGTAAACATGGTCCATGTACTATTAGGGAGTAAACAATGGTCCATGTATTATTAGGGAGTAAACAATGGTCCATGTACTATTAGGGAGTAAACAAGGGTCCATGTACTATTAGGGAGTAAACAATGGTCCATGTACTATTAGGGAGTAAACAATGGTCCACGTACTATTAGGGAGTAAACAATGGTCCATGTACTATTAGGGAGTAAACAATGGTCCATGTATTATTAGAGAGTAAACAATGGTTCATGTACTATTCGGGAGTAAACAATGGTCCATGTACTATTAGGGAGTAAACAATGGTCCATGTACTATTAGGGAGTAAACAATGGTCCATGTATTATTAGAGAGTAAACAATGGTTCATGTACTATTAGGCCCGGGACAATACCAGTATCACGATACTCGTTAGCAAGGAAACAAAACACAAAGCGGATTCCTACTTCTTTAGGAAAACAACCGTAATGTTGGAAACAAACATCATTATGTTGTCATCCAGAATCACATGAATTTATTTTCCAAGCTATAGCACACAATATTTTACACACAGCAGGTTTTAAAGGACCAAATAATTTTGGCAATGGATAAAATATTGCGATACTGGTATTGTCCCTGCCCTATATACTACAATACAAAACACAACACAACACAAAGACCCTGCATTCACCTCTGAAGTCAAATTTGGCTTCTTAACATGCAATAACAGCGTCATAAAATGTGTAATTTAGCTCCGCATTTCTGTCAAATCCTCTGCTGCTCACACCAAGGGAAATACAAGAGGCCAATTTAATGCAATACATTTTACTTGCTGCCAAATAAGGCTTTTTGTTGACTTATGTTGGCAATCCAAATTTGACTGAAAATAAACAGCAATCCTGGATGTGGGAGGAGAAGAATGTAAACGATGCTAAATACCAACCTGTTTTAGGGGCGGTGGTCGGAAATACATGTAAGGTAAAAAACAGAGTGAGATCTCTGTGGCTTTGTATATTAATCTAGTTTTTGTTCCAGTCCGTTTTCCATCTGAACTCACTTAGTGTAAATCCCAGTCGGAGTACAGAACAGAACCTCCCTGGAAGATGTACAGGGCCAGACCCATGGAATTCAAGGCAGAAAAATATGCCACGGCCATGCTCATCCAAATACCTTAATGTGAGTCTAATGATGATATCTAAATCCTGCTCAGCACACTGAATATCACAGGGAATCAGGTGATGAAACAACTGATGAGAAATGAAAGTAGTGGGACAGGTGGTAATGTAGTAATGTACACACCTGGATCTGCTTATCGCCTGCCTCAATGACCTTTCTGCTGCAGGCAGCTGCAAGGCCTGTCTTTTCAAATCCACCAACAGGCCTAAGCAGAGAAAGCCTATGTGTTTGCATACAGAGTGGCTTTATCGTTTATCTTAATAAAACAAAGGCTCTGGATTGAAAAAGCACAGAGGCAGATTACAGCAGCGGCGCACACGGCAGAATGTTCCTAAGAGTAGGTCTGACTGTGACTGTGGACATTTACAGGATCCACTGCTAACCAGCCACAAGGCCCTCCACCTCCTCGTCGCTTCTATTAAATGTCAAAGCACAGCCCCAGGCCCCCGGCGCATGCATCTAAAGCCTTGATTGGACAACCGAGCCATAAGGGGATTGAAATGAGAGAGAATTCCTCAAATGCAGTGTGCTGGAGGGTGATGGGGCTAGCTTGTGTCGGAATCCTGAGGCACGACTATTATTTCGGGGTCTGGAGCATTATGGCCACTTATCTATGCCTTCCTACAACGGCAGCTCTGCTTGTCTTAGACTGCCTTAACCCCGCATCCTCATTTCCTGATCAGCGGTGAATGAATCTTAAGTTTGGCATCGGCACGGCGAATATACAAATGCCAAATGAAACCACCACAAAACCATTTCGCAGGAATCGGGGGAACATATGATCACCGAGGGTTGGCATCATAAAGATCTATTTATTATAGAAATACCTCTGTCATCACCAAGATGATCATATTAATCAGAGCTCATATGCTCTTTAATCACAGTCTTGGACAGCATCCATAGTAGGGAAATTATATCCAGAGCCCCTCCAGCCAAGTCTGTAATTTTGCATTGAGCAGTCTGGTTGGACGCACTCTGCTGACTGCCAACAGCTCTAAGCCAAGCCGGCAGACCTCTCTCTGTCTCTCTCTCTCTGCCTCTCTCGGTCTCTCTTTCTCTCACTGTATAAGAACACCGAGTCAGGTCCATACCTGTGGATTCCAGGCCAAAGGCAGACCATCTCATTTTGGAAAGCTACAGGGGTGCGATATGTTGGAAAATAAAGACATCATCATCACCCCTGGAGCTGCTGTGGCCAGTGTACTGAGTGACTACCTGAGTCTGTCAACAGATAGAGCAGGAGCAGCACAATAATCAAGACTTTCTTTTTTGAACATCACGGATTTGAAGTTGAAGTGTTTTTTTTCTGGTTTGGCAAGCAGACTGGAAATGATCAGTCAACAAACTTGACATCACAGACTCACAGAGTGAGATAAGTGGGGAGATGGTTCTATTCAACAAACTATTGAATGTTTGTTGTAGCGTAGGCAAAACAAAAAAACTGAAAAAGACGGACAAAAAAAGAGTAGAAAGTCATTTCATTTAACGACATGGCCGACCACAGTAGATTTCACTACAACTCTGACCCTCTCAGTTTACTGGCAACTCTTTATGTTTCTCAAGCCACAGGTCACAGTCACGCTCTCAGAGGGGAGGTATGCTGCCTCTTAGCTCTCTTATGTCTGCCTGTAAATCACAAATCAAATAAATGCCCATGTCACAACTCCGTCATTCTACCTCCTATTTTGCCACCTCATTCTACCTCTGTCGCAAACCGGGTGATGATGACATAACAAAGTAGTGGGAGGAATACTCCAAGTGGGTGTAGGATGGAGCAGAACTCAGTCCGCCCGTGACAGGTGAGCGTGCCTGTCCATGCGGGAGAAAAATCTGCTTAGTGTGCCGAGCGTTGAGGGACAGAGCTGGCAGGCCCACCAAACTCCAAGCAGCCAGTAATGACATGATGGGGAAGGCCCACATACTAGCAGCAGCAGCTGTCATGATGAGTAAACCCTGCCTCGGACACCCAGACAAACTCAGCCCACAGCCCTCAACCCGCCCTCCACTGAGCCATACAGGCAGCTAAGACACAGATTGCGCGGAACAGTCTGCTTAGTCACAGTATAGTTTTAGAGGTCAGCTTTTTGTGTGTCATCGCCGGTGAGCTATCATTCATCTGTGTGATGTGAAGCAAGCTTGATGTCTTATGTTCAGTCAAAAACAAAATGACAGGGCATGGCGAAAATCAGACACGTGCACTTACATTGACAGTGTGTGCTCAATTTACACTTCAACGCACACTCCAAACATAGTTCCTTCAGGGAATAAAGTATGTAGATGCGTTGATGATCTTAGATGTGACCGCCCACCCAGCCATATTTATTCATGATGTATTATATTAGCTAAACAGAAACAATAACTGATTATGAGTCATGTCTGATTACCATATAAAGAGAAATCCAACAACGCTGTGTCTATGGGGCTTTCTCATATCACACTGCAAAACATTACAACTCCTGGCTTTGGAGACAATTTCAGAGTTGGTTTGCCACATTTCCCCAGCTTGCAACAATCTGTTTTGATCACAACTGTAACCATGATTTATTATAAAGTGTCAGGTAAAACCTGTTTTGGCGTGCTAGAACTCATTGAAGTCTTACGTTGTTTCCACCCCTAGGTTGGGAATGAATTGAACAGAATGAGAAAGAGCTGATTGTTCCCACCACTGTCTTCTCTCTCCTTACATGGAAACACTCGCTGATTTCAACCTAAACTGTGCTGAGTGATGTGCTACCTTCTAAAACAAGGGTCTCTCTCAGGTTGCTTAGCGGAACCCTGAACTGCTGAGAGAGGCTCTCTCTCTCTCTCTCTACCCTACAAAGACCAGTGAGACTGTCCTTTGTCCCTCCACCGCCCTACTCCCCTCGCCTCCGCCAGCTTCCAGAGCATGTGATTGGCCGTAATCACTGGGCACAAATCGACTTCAGTTTGCCGTGAGAAGCGCAACACCACTATAATACCCAGAAGATAGCCAGGTCAGCTCCATTTCCCTAGAAAGCACCCCCCTAAGCCTTTTCAACACTGTTCTGGGTGGGATGACAATAACAATAAAGCGAGGGGTTTGGAGGCAGCCGCCCCCAACCTTTCAGCTGGTGGATATTGGCTAAGCTATACTATATACAGTAGTATGACCCTTGACCCAGGAAATAGAACCACAGGAGGTTATATCTGCTGAGGTAGGAAGATATGATCTGTTTGTTGTTGTTTTGTATCAAAGATGATCTATTATATTGACAAGATAACCAAGTGACCGCTCGCTCTAACAATGGAAATACAAGTCCGCTATGATTGAAGGTAGGCGAGATGAGGTGGGACCATCCTAGCCAATGAGAGGGCAGATACAAGTGTGAACAACAGGCACAACTAAGATGTTTTTCTTAAAGTTGCCAGAATGCCATGTGCATCCACTTATATCAGTATATTTGTAACAGACTAAACATTACGAAACTTCTATTAGATCAAATAAGCCTCAGGTAATTCAACACTCTCTCTTAGAGTTCCATACAAAAACAGGCTTATCTCATGCGGACAGATTTTGGGCGGAGTAAATCCTTGCGCTCCGTCTTTTCCTCTCTGTTTGTATTCAGTACCTGAACTGCTTTTGGTTAGAGTCATTCCCCCAGACCGCAGCTCTCAGGAAAACAATGGATCTCTCAACACAACAGCTGAAATTATTCTGCTGCTACACAAGTCTGGTAAATAGTAATGGGGTATTATAAATGTAGTAATTTTTGGGTTTTCAGGTCAACATTTTGCTCATACAAGGGAGAGCAGGTGTGAGTGTGTGAATATGAATACGTTCTCACATTTTGACATAAGGATCATGATGAGTTACACTGGCATCATTATCTAAGGTAATTATCCCTCAGAACACTGTACAGTTCCATGAACACTTCAGAGTTTGTCTTATAAGAGCATTATTTGGTTACTAACTCTTCTAACAGACTTTGTAATGACTCTTTCTTCTTTCCTCAATGTAGGAAAAAGATGACTGCAATTCATCTCTGATATAAAGCAAGCATTAGAGCTGTCAAATAATTCTTTTAAATTATTGAGTTATTCGCAGAATTTTCTGTGATTAATCGCAATTAATCGCATTGTCAGAATTTGCTCAAAGTGAGGTGTAATTTAAGGATTTTTTTATTACAAGAATATTAATGTCTTGATTTTGTCTAAAGTAATGGTTAGCAAAATCAGGTAAATTTAAAATGCACACTTTCTTTAACCTCAATGTCAACTTGTTTCTACATCACATTGTAGATTTTAGCTGTATATATTATGCATTTTGGAAGTTTCCATGTACTTTCAGACAATGCAAATAATCACACAAAAACAAAATGGTGCATTAAACGACACAAAGCTAACTGATTAACTGATTAACTCCAACAGCCCTAAAAACAATTGATCAACTACATAATAATCTATGGCCCTTTGAAACAATACAAGTAACTCACAGACTAATAGGATAAATATTGAATGGTAAATGTTATAAAAGCTACTAATCAAGATCTTACTCAAAGTTGAGAAACATTCTTGCAGAGGTCAGCCCAGCTACATCTATAGAGACTGATTCTGATGTGCCCACAGAAGAGCAGCACTAACGGTATTCATGAAATATAGCATGATGTAGGTAGCATACCGTGTTTCATTAAGTAATCATTGAGGGTACTTTTTGTAATAGCTCCATTAGCTGGATAATGTTTTCTCATTTGGGAATCAAAGCGAGATGTTTTCATTGCGTTGTGGTGAAGTTATTGCAAGTTGCTTAAAATGACAAACCCAGGGAATGGCCCAATAAAACTCAGCTAGGCTTGGCAGATGAATCAGTTTCTCTGGATTTATGAAAGGAGGAACACGGCCAGTGGAATGTATTGAAATGTGAAAATAGAAAGGCCGGCAGCAAGGCCTTTGAAGTCGTCAGCCTGATTAAAGTTTGGAGCTTTGCCAGATACAAAAAAAACAATCTTGACTTACTTCAAATTTTCTCTCGGAATTGTCATTTTATTTTCTCAAAGAGAACGCCAGTACAGTAAGAGCACAAGATTCTGTGGACCTGTTCGTCTTTAGAAGAGGGGGAAGACAGGACTTCCCTTAATCTATTACAAATGAAAATGTGTTCTGGCCAAATCAAATTCTCAGCCCTCCACATGGAACTAATCAGTAGTCAATGCTTTACATCACTTTTAATTGTGTTGTCTCCTAAAATGCCTGGCCTAACGCAGCTGCCATTTATCAAACAGCACAATTAAAAAGCTGCCGCAGCCTTTTCTTTGTTTATCAGTCTGAATTGCCTTAATCCTTCACTATTAAACTAAAGAACAGTTAGTCCAGCCATTCATATCCATATCCCATGCACTCTCCATTTTGGCCATGCAGCCTCCATGTGGATTTAGTTTAGGCGGCAGCAGGGAGTGAAGGGTAAGGGGGTGGGGCTGTTTGTGATATTCTACACTGAGAGGACAACCGGGAGGACCACCAGCAATGCAGAGAGCACACAAACAGCTTTTACACAGATAGAATATTCTCCTAACAATGAACCCAATGGGATAACAAAATAACCTGAAATTGGACTAAGACGGTTAAATGCTGTGCATATAGGGGAGTTAGTGACTGAGGAGCTCTGTATTGAGAGATCAAGTACACCTTGTTGATGAAGATCAACCAGGTGTCACTTCTCTCAGCCTTTGTGTATTGAGGCCAGGATTTGCCATTACAGTAATTGGTGATTTCTGGGCATTGTTAGACAGTAAGGAACAGGCTTAGGGCTAGTGGGAGGGCTGGACTATCGTTTGCTTTCAGTTTGTTGAGCTTGTCCCAAACCCTGTTCCCAATTACCCGCACTGCACACTGACAGACAGAAGATTTTGCCTCTCTTTGTTTCACACTGTATGTTTTCTTTAGCAAATCCACAAATCACCAGCTAATTGGAGGATGTTGCCGTATTATTATGTAAATACCAGGAATGTTCACACAATTTAAAATGAACTACCTTTCAATTATCTGGAGGTAACAAACTAACAAAACCGTATTGACAGTCTGGGGGTTCAGCCTGCTCCCACCTGCAGCAGCAAGCCCAATGAAGCTACCATGCATGGAGTATGTCTCACAGTATCAGCCAGTAACCTCTAATCTAGAGTATCCACAGCATGAAACATGCTGTGGTCTTGCCAAAGTGTATTAGTCTAGCTGCTATGTGACAGTATTGCTGGCTATGGCTACTCAGTGGCGTGACAACGAGAGCATTTGAGGAGAATTTAATTAACTCATTTAATTATTGCAGTCTCTGGGGATATCGGCTCTTTCACGTTTTTTATATCGTTTTTCTTCAAATAAAAATACATGTATATTGATAATTCCACTATGAAATATGGTGGTTTTATGGTGGTTTTATGCATGAGGAACCTAGAAAGCACCTTTTCACCAAAGTTTTGTGCACATCCACACTATCACAACAAACAACAAACACAAAGAATAGCAAAAAGGCTGAATCTGATCATGCAAGGATAATGTATCCCCAACACAGACTATTGTCTAGTCTACTACCAGAAGAAATATCCTTTGAGACACCAAGATAGTAATTAAGCCGTTTCTCCAGCAGTATTAAGTAAAACCATGTTTTTGTCATCCAAGTATAAAATTATAAAATTACACTGATGCACAAGGTTAAACAGGCAATTCAATTCCCAACTACATGACTCCCTAGTTAGAATAGGACACCAAAGGAACACTTTTAAAAAAGTCCTTCTCTAGAACTTCTTACAGAACTGTCCAAGGATTTTGTTACAGACTAACCCAGATGACCACAGAGATGACTCCACCCTCACCACTGGGCATGGATACTGAGGAAAGGAGGAAGGGAGGGAGGTAGGTTTGAAAGCCCAAGGAAGGCCACTTCTCAGTCAGACCCAGCTTCTCTCCTGCCCCTCGCTAAATTATTCCAGCCCAGATGTTTGTCCCATCTGCTTCACAACCAGTAACCAACACTCAGTGGACTCCATGGATGATATAATCTTTTTACTGTTGTTTTTATACCAAATCATCAAAAGCAGCGTAGCAGATGGCTGTCAAATATTCCCTGTGCTTTGCTAAAAGACAATGTGTTGCTGGTACTGAGCTGCTGTACATTGGGAAGGTGAAGAGCTCAGCTAGCACAGCTGAGGAGACAAGCAGGTGGCTAGTGGTCAGGCTATAAGGCGATAGCTTTGGGGGTCAAGAGGTCACCCACAATTACCAGCAGGCCTTTTCAGAGGTAGCAACTGCAGTTTTGGAGGATTTCTGGATTTTGATATTGTTTTTTGCGTTCAGTGCCGAAGTGGTCGTCTGACTCATTATGATTTCCAAATGTGATGATCTGAACAAAGGGGAGGGGGTGAAGCAGGGGGTTGAAGACATAATTAGTTCCCCTCCCTGCAGGAGACAGACAGTGTGCTGATGAGACAATGAAAGAGTGAAAAAACAGACCTGTCAATCTGCCTCCTTTCTTTTTATCTCACAAAACAAGAGTGAGTAATGCTCACAGACCCGTAAAAAAATCTCGGTCTCTCGCTGCTACCAAAATACATTCTTGTGTGATACAACATACAAGTCCTGCCAAAGCCCATCCCATAAGACAATCTGTGATTTTTCCCAAGCTGAATTCAAAAGAAGAAAATAAACTCTGAAAAGTAGGTAGTTGTTTTCTTGTTGCAGACGTTGCAGCTCATTTTCTTCAACTCTTCTCTCTGTATAAAAGTCATGGTGACAAGCTGAAATAGACTGCAAATGGATATCAAATGTCTAACCTCAGGCTGACGGGCTGACGGAACCGTTTTCCAGTGTGTGGCAGTCTAGTAGATAGAGTTTTCCCTGTCAACCTGGGTTAAACTGTCTGGATCGTAAGTAAATTATCCCACTAGTGCACCCAGAGCAGTGCTGGGAAAATTCCCTCTGTGAAAGAAACAAGCCACGAAGCTCTTGAAATTGGTGGTTGGCTTCGTGGAAGTGTGTTTTTTTTTTCTCTCTGGTCGATGGAGATTTGGTCACTATCAGGCACCTATGACATGCATCACTATTTAGGTTTTATTTCCAAACTCCTTTAAGTTCTTCGACAGGAAATGAAACACTTGAATGCCTACGCTGCAAACTGCTGGAGCCCTTTCCAGCCAGGGGATCTAGCATGGACGAGCATGTGTTCCATATAAACACAGTGTCTGGGAGTCACAGGTGCATGCTGAGCTGGTGTGTGTGTCTCAGAGAAAGAGAGAGTATATGAGTGTTTACTGGGGCCTCACAGTCACCCCCATGGGCAGCAAAGGGGCGTACAGACTCTGCATACCAACACAAAGGCCAGCCTCACTCAGTCTGCTCTACTTAAAGCCACTACAAACTTTACACAAACAAAGCGATGGAGCAGTGTTTTCTAAGTACTCTATGTACTTCTATGTACTTTTTTATGGCTTAAAAATGTTGGAACAGACCGTATAGGATGCTCCTTCGCTCTGTTTGCGTAGGGTGTGTAGGGCCCTTTGCTGGTCAACTGGATTGAGCAGTGAGTTGCAACTTCTCCAAAGGATCTCCCTGGTTCATCGTAAACAAAATTTGTGTTTCAAGCAAAAGGTGAATATCTTAAAGGGATTGTTCGGGATTTTGGCAATGAGGCCTTTTATCTACTTCCACAGTCAGATTAATTAGTGGATACCATTTTTATGTCTCTGCGTGCAGTTTGAAGGACATTTTATTCTAGCGTTTGCGCAATTGCCAACTACCCTTAGCCCAATGACTAGAATTTGATGAGAATAGCTACTACAGTGCCTTCAGAAATGATTCACACTGACTTTTTCCACAATTTGTTGTGTTACAGCTTGAATTTAAAATGGATTACATTTTGATTGTTTGTCACTGGCCTACACACAATACCTCATGATGTCAAAGTGGAATAAATGAATACAAAATGAAAAGCTGAAATGTCTTCAGTCAATAAGTACTCAACCCCCTTTGTTCTGGCAAGCCTAAATAAGTCCAGGAGTAAAAATGTGCAATAATAATAGTGTTTACCTTGATTTTTGTTTGACTATCTCATCTCTGTATCCCAGACATACAATTATCTGTAAGGTCCCTCAGTCGAGCAGTGAATTTCAAACACAGATTCAACCACAAAGACCAGGGAGGCTTTTCAATGCCTAGCAACTAACTATTGGTAGATTTTTTTTATAGCAGGCATTGAAAATCCCTTTGAGCATCGTGAGGTTATTAGACTTTGGAGAGTTTATCAATACACCCAATCACTACAAAGATGCAGGCGTCCTTCCTAACTCAGCTGCCGGAGAGGAAGGAAAGAATGGCGCCGGAGGGGATGGCTGACGTTTTACAAGCTCCCAACTAACTATGCTATTTTGTTTGTTTTTTGTTCGATGTTTTGTTGAATCCTACGCTCGTCGGATGTGGCAGGGCATTGAAAACTATTATAGACAACAAAGGGAAACAGAGCCGCAAGCTGCCAGTGTGAAAAACTGAGTTTAAAAGTAATTGGCTGAGGTGTATGTAAACTTCCGACTTCAACAAAGTTTACATACACCTTAGCCAAATACATTTAAACTCAGTTTTCCACAATTCCTGACATTTAATCCTAGTAAAAATTCCCTGTCTTAGGTCAGTTAGGATCACCACTCTATTTTAAGAATGTGAAATGTCAGAATAATAGTAGAGAATGATTTATTTCAACTTGTATTTATTTCATCACATTCCCAGTGGGTCAGAAGTGTACACACTCAATTAGTATTTGGTAGCATTGTCTTTAAATTGTTTAACTTGGGTCAAATGTTTTGGGTAGCCTTCCACAAGCTTCCCACAATAAGTGAGGTGAATTTTGGCCCACTCCTCCTGACAGAGCTGGTGTAACTGAGTCAGGTTTGTAGGCCTCCTTGCTCACACACGCTTTTTCAGTTCTGCCCACATATTTCATATAGAATTGAGGTCAGGGCTTTGTGATGGCCACTCCAATACCTTGACTTTGTTGCCCTTAAGCCATTTTGCCACAACTTTGGAAGTATGTTTGGGTCATTGTCCATTTAGTGCAACAAGGCACTAAAGGAATACAGCAAAAAATGTGGCAAACAATGAAGTTGTGTCTTTAATACAAATCCAATACAACACATTACTGAGCACCACTCTCCATATTTTCAAACATAGTGGTGGCTGCATCATGTTATGGGTATGCTTGTAATCTTTAAGGACTGGGGAATGGAATGGACAAGCAACATCCTAGAGGAAAAACTTGTTCAGTCTGCTTTCCACCAGATACTGGGAGATGAATTCACATTTGAGAACAAGGCTCGAGTTGCTTAGGTACAGTTTTGACTTAAATCTATGGCACGACCTGAAAATTGTTGTCTAGCTATGATCAACAACAAATTTGACAGAACTTGAAGAACTTTGAAAATAAAAATGGGCAATTGTTGCAGAAAACCAGGTGTGGAAAGCTCTTAAAGACTTACCCTGCTGTAATCGCTGCCAAAGTATTGACTCATGGGTGTGATTACTTATGTAAATGAGGAATTTCTGTATTTCTTCAATACATTTACAAACATTTCAAAAATATATTTTCACTTTGTCATTATGGGGTACTGCATAGATGGTAGAGGAAAAAAACAAGGGGTATGAGTAATTTCTGAGGACATTGTACCTCTAACTTACTTCATACTGGACGCAGAGACATACAAATGGTATTTACAAGTTCATCTGAACTCTATCCCTCTACAGTTGTTACAACATAATTTCATTCAGCCAAACATTTATAAATGGATCAATTTATCACCATGAATATGTACATTAACAGTCAAAAGTTTGGACACACCTACTCATTAAAGGGTTTTTCTTTATTTTTACTAATAATGAAGACATCAAAACTATGAAATAACACATATGAAATCTTGTAGTAACCAAAAAAATATATTTTATATTTGAGATTCTTCAAAGTAGCCACCCTTTGTCTTGGGCTCCCGAGTGGCGCAGCGGTCTAAGGCACTGCATCTCAGTGCTTGAGGCGTCCCTAAAGATACCATGGTTCGAATCAAGGCTGTACCACAACTGGCTGTGATATGGAGTCCCATAGGGCGGTGCACAATTGTCCCAATGTTGTCCAGGTTTGGCCGGTGTAGGCCATCATTGTAAATAAGAATTTGTTCTTAACTGACTTGCCTATAATAAAGACAGCTTTGCACACTCTTGGCATTCTCTCAATTAGCTTCACCGGGAATGCTTATCCAACAGTCTTGAAGGAGTTCCCACTTGTTGGCTGCTTTTCCTTCACTCTGTGGTCCAACTCATCCCAAATCATCTGAATTGGGTTGAGGTCGGGTGATTGTGGAGGCCAGGTCATCTGATGCAGCACTCCATCACTCTCCTTCTTGGTCAAATAGCCATTAAACAGCCTGGAGGTATGTTAGGTCATTGGCGAGATGGAATGACGTATCACTGCAGAATGATGTGGTAGCCATGCTGGTTAAGTGTGCCCCGAATTCTAAATAAATCACATACAGTGTCACCAGCAAAGCACCCCCACACCATCACACATCCTTCTCCATGCTTCACGGTGGGAACCACACACGTTGGAACCAATAAACTCAAATTTGGACTCAACAGACCAAAGGACATATTTCCACAGGTCTAATGCCCATTGCTCGTGTTGCTTGGCCCAAGCAAGTCTCTTCTTCTCATTGGTGTCCTTTAGTCGTGGTTTCTTTGTAGCAATTCGACAACGATTCACGCAGTCTCCTCTGAACAATTGATGTTAATATGTGTCTGTTACTTGAACTCTGTGAAGCATTTATTTGATCTGCAATTTCTGTGGCTGGTAACTCTGATAAACTTATCCTCTGCAGCAGAGGTAACTCTGAGTCTTCCTTTCCTGTGGCGGTCTTCAATGAGAGCCAGTTTAATCATAGCGCTTGATGGTTTTAGTGCCTGCTCATGAAGAAACTTTCAAAGTTCTTGAAATTTTCCTGATTGACAGACCTTCATGTCTTAAAGTAATGATAGACTGTCATTTCTCTTTGCTTATTTGAGCTGTTCTTGCCATAATATGGACTTGGTCTTTTACCAAATAGGGCTATCTTCTGTATACCACCCCTACCTTGTCACAACACAACTGATTGGTTGAAACATATTAAGGAAAGAAATTCCACAAATTAACTTATAACAAGGCACACCTGTTAATTGAAATGCATTCCAGGTGACTACCTCATGAAGCTCGTTGAGAAAATGCCAAGAGTGCAAAGCTGTTATCAGGGTAAAGGGTGGCTACTTTGAAGAATCTCAAATATAAAATATATTAGTTTTGTTTAACACTGTTTCGGTTACTACATGATTCTATATGTGTTATTTCATAGTTTTGATGTCGTCACTATTATTCTACAACATAGAAAATAGTAAAAATAAAGAAAAACCATGGACTGAGTAGGTGTGTCCAAACTTTTGACTGTTACTGTATGTATACATCTTGAAAGCGCGGGAGGTAATTACACACTGGGCGTTACAGACAAGAGTTACATACTAATGCTGAACACATTCTTGAACAACTCAGAGGTACACAATAAGTGCCACCTTATTGAAAGCAAGGGTTATGCATTGCCAAATCCATTCCTCTATATAACAATGCAAGCATTGTCTCTGAACCTGTGTTGAGTCACTTTTATCAGTGCTAACAATATTTTCATAATTTTTCATTAGCGTTGCATTGTTCCCGGGTCATGCTATTAGTTATCCCAGCCCTCGTCTGGTATGTCCGCCCAGCCAACAACTACTTCAATTAGGACCTGTCAGTCAAAGAAACTCATTAATAAGAGTCCATCCAATTTTGAATGAACTATATTAGTGTTCCATTTTTGTCCTACTCTTTGTAAGGACATTTATTTCACTGAGCTCATAATCTGTACTACATGGACTTGTCCTGTATGCCAGTATGTCATATATGCCAATGGTCTTAAAGGATTGAGATGTGAGGTAAAACTAATGATTGATTCCTGGTCCTTGACATAAACAGTGAAGATTGGAAGATGATCAGGGAATGATCCAGAAAAAAGTTCAGTTGCTATGTTGCTACGGTGAACAATAGGCAGCCTGGGAAAAACTTTGCCTCCAACTTTGTTTGCAGTTTCACAGGCGTCTAAATAATTAACTGGTCTCCATCCTGACTTCTGCAAGGAGACACCAGCTAGAAGATGAAACTGAATAGGAATGGGCACCGGAGCCTTTTAACTTTGACAAGATTCCCAGTTGGGGAAAAAAACATAATCATGAAAAAGTTGCAGGTCCTGGCAAACAACACCATTTTCTACAAATGTTCACGCATAACCGCAAACACAACACTCTCAGACACACACAAACACAAAAGCCTAGTCTGAGAGATTGATAGATATTGCTTTCATCAATGTTATCACAGTTTAGAATGACTAAGGAATACAAAGTTATTATTATTTTTAAATGCTATTTAGTGGACGGTAACAACGCACTGGGCACAGACGTCAATTCAATGTCTATTCCACATTGGTTCAACGTAATTTAATTGAAATGACGTAGAAACAACGTTGATTCAACCAGTCTGTGCCCACTGGGAAATGTCTTTCACAGCTCTTCCACACAGTCGGTCTGAAACGGTGTCTGTAAAAGTGTCCTTTCCAAGGCAGAGAAAGAGAAACAGGACTGTCATTCTGACAGGGTGCACGGAGAGCTTAAACTCTGTGTGTTCCCATAGAAAAGCCCCTCTGCCACTGGGCTGTCCACTGTCGGTGACCAAGTCAAGGGGAAAGACGGAACACTGTGGGGCTACTGTGAGCTAAAGCTCAGTCATGCACGGCAGATTCAGGGGGATTTAGGTGGCTCGTCTGCCAGCAATAAAAGACTGAAACAGGATACTTGGGGAGATTAATTACCTAGATAGGCCACGATAATGCCATTTAAATGGGAAAGTAATTAAAGTGCACCTTCCATGAAAATTATTCATTGCTGACGGATTGGGTGACAGACAAATCAGGAGGCATTTACAGAAAGCAACAGGTTAAGTGCCAGAGAGCTTGTGCTTCGGGGAGACCACCGCTGTCTTATTGCAGCTGTTGAATCGGACTGCTTTGCCCGGCTCTCATCAAATTACTGCATGTGGAGGGGCAGAGCAAAAAGAGAGAGAAAAGAATGGGCTCTCAGGTAACGTAAAACCACAGACAAACGCTAGAAAGGAGTATCCGCTTAAGTAGAAAATTACACCGGCTCGGGTGGTGGAAGTCAGTGGGGAATCCTCCGAATCAATCAATCCATTCTGTTTAAGGCCACCATGACAGATTAGGAATCAATCAATGGGCCTTATTGTTCCCAAAAGTGTTACTCTCACCAATGCATTCAGCAATATCCATTTTGTGGTGATGAAGTGTGGATAAGGTGACCGTATAGATTACCACTGGAGAACCTGAGAGTATCGGCTTGCATGGTTGCCCTAGAAGTCCAAATACTTCACACTCCCAACATTTATCTAACTAATTTCACTGTGTTAAGGGAGATTGATTATCCAATCATTACACTAATACTTTTATGTTGCTGTACACCTTCATACAAATGACTGACATCAGACAGTCAAGTAGTCCTGACAATACTAGCAGGCCAACAACTTTGTTGAAAGGGGGATATTTGTTTCTCACGCAAAGCCAGAGCAGAGAGGCTTTTCAGATCAAAGTGAAATGCTTAACTTACATTCATGCGTGTTAGAATGCATATTTCCCTGGGTGGATTGGTAGCAAAGGGAATAGCGTGTTCTTCCCTTTCAATGTTTAAATAGGTTTGTTCATGAGGGCACTCCAATCTCCTTTATAGTACAAATGAAGTTAATCAAACAATAGTTCTCTCAAAATAAACAAATAAGCAATTGTTTATCTGAATCCATTCATCTATAACAATTTATTAAAGAAAGGCTTCCTATATTTTCCATACACTTCACCTCAACAGTTCCACCATGCAAGATGATGTCATAAAGAATAAAAGACAACCCCAATCTTCATCTAGGTGTAAATAATACATGTTGCTTAGTTACAGTATATCCCAGTCCCACTCTGACTCATGCATGCTAGAGGGCTCTGAACACAAACAGCATGGCTCAGCGATAGTAGAAGTTTCTTTCTGATCGCTGCTCCTGGCTAATATGAGCAGTCAGCATTCAAATCATTTCCCACAGCTTTTCCCTTTCTCTCTTTATGATTTTGTTTATGCCTCTTGCTGCTCGTACCTCAACAGCATCATCATCTGTGGCTGAGTGTCCCGCCACCACAACACTCCTATAGCCATTCCACTTAACCAATTCCAATCTTATTTCTACCTTGTTCTCCAGTGAATTTTCTGTCTGAGATGTGCACACACACTCTGTTGAATAAATATGAATGGTTATTCCATGAAAGGTTCCCACTCACTGGCTCCTGCCAGAACAGAAGGCCTCGTTTACAAGTGTGGCGGCATGAAAGCAGCCGGAGCACAGAGGACCTTCGAGGATGGCTCTGCAGAGTTGTCCAGCAACAATAGAGCCCTGATTGAAATGCACTCTCTGTCTAGCTAGCCTAACTTTCCACGAAAAGAAAAACTCCACATCATCAAGATGTGATGACAAATTTCTATTCATTCACCTGTGGAGGAGGTGGTGAGGACTCGAGGGGGGGGAGTCGGATAGAAATCAAGATGATGAACTTGCACTGTGTCTCCAACAGTAGCTATTTAAACACTGAGATGAGAGGTAATTAGGTTTTACTTGGAACAATAAGCACTCAGCACCTTGTACAGTTCCTCAGCTCCACGGCTGCAGCCTGCCTCATCACAGCCTCACTCCACACACTTCCTTTGGTATAATTAGGGGAGGTGTGAATTCCTCATCAGATGGATCACCATCTGCATTCGAGCAGCACTGCGGAGCATTCCTTCCCCCAGTCAGTCCCTCTACTCCTCTCCTCCAGCTCCCTCTCCTCTCCTCTGCACAGGCTGATTATCATGCAGGAGAAGAGAGAGGCACCACCCGCTAGAGGGTTTCTCCTCTCCCTCCTCTCTTTAAGACCTTTTCTGAACCACAGCTCTCTCTCTTCCCCCCCCCATCCCCTTCCCCAGGAAAGGTTAATCAATTCTGGATGATGAGCCGTAAAGGGTTTAATAATGCAGTCATTCTTTAACGATGTGGCCATGCATGCTTGCTCGGAAAGGGGCCATTGTTTTAGGAAGCGCCGACGTTCCAATTACAAAGCGCTGGAGCGTTCCCTAACGGCTCCGGGAAGAGCAGCCGGACACAGTGAGGGGCCAGTGCTAAGAGCTGAGCAGGACGGGGTTAATGTCTGGCCTTCTACGTGCACAACAACACTCAGATTCTTCCTGCTCTCTCACATGAAGATCTCACTAACAATATGTGTTTGCCCATCATCAAACTGAAGCCAAACAATCTCTTACATCCATAATGTTGAAATCAGTCATCATGTATCTAGGCTATAGGTTAATAAAACACATATCAACACATCTCATTACAATAAATAGTGGAGTGCATCTTAAACTAGGTTTGCTTCAAATAGTAGCCTACATAGCTTCAAATAGTAGCCTACATAGCTTCAAATAGTAGCCTACATAGCTTCAAATAGTAGCCTACATAGCTTCAAATAGTAGCCTACATAGCTTCAAATAGTAGCCTACATAGCTTCAAACAGTAGCCTACATAGCTTCAAACAGTAGCCTACATAGCTTCAAACAGTAGCCTACATAGCTTCAAACAGTAGCCTACATAGCTTCAAATAGTAGCCTACATAGCTTCAAACAGTAGCCTACATAGCTTCAAACAGTAGCCTACATAGCTTCAAATAGTAGCCTACATAGCTTCAAAGAGTAGCCTACATAGCTTCAAATTCCTTCCTCATCAAAATGCGTCCCTTTATTTCCTTCCATTTATGACGGCTAAATATTCCTCAGGGTGAGCAGAGTAATTGTCTGTTGTCAACATGTAATTATAAGAGGCTTTGAGAGAGCCATGTGTTAATTGTTTTCCCTGTGTCTTCCTGCAGGTCTCCCTCCTTGCAGTGTCCATGTGTCCTTGGCAAGGCAACCACCAGCACCATCCAGCGTGTGTCTCTGTCATCAACTGTGTCACAGAACATACATCATTCCCTACAGTTTATCCCAAATGTATTCTGCTGCCTGGCAGCAATTACCATCCTATTCCACCCATTTCTCTCTCTGTAACCTTATGGCAATTTAAGAATGGAGGTTGTCGCCATATTCGTTTCTCTACTTTGTTTATTTGATCTTTTCATTTCTCAATACATGCCAAATGTGGTACAATTTTCTATAGTTGCAGAAACGCTGCAGAATGTAACAGATACTGTATGAAGCTTAATCTTACTAGGAGAGTATCATAGCACCATAGGACATGGCTGGATGTGCAGGACTAACCCAATTCTTTCAGCAAAGAATTCAAAGACTTGCAGCTCTTCTCCATTCATGTATAAGGTTGGGTAGGGGTGATACTAAACCCCAAAAGAAAACATCCCTTTCCTCATTTCAGTTAGCCAGTAATCTGAAAGGTGCCTCAAAGTAAAACTTAAATGTATACCACAATAGCCTATTGAGTGCCCCACATGAGTCCCAGAATGCTCATACAAATGTAGGATCTTAATTTGATCACCCTGTTGCAGGAGAACTTTTAAACATTTAAAACTGGTAGTGTATTCAAGGTTTAAAAATGCTTCTGAAGTTTGTAATTTCCACTTTTAAATGTCGGACTTCAGAAAAATGTATCGGCCCCTACAAAAATGTCCATTAATTACAATGCACATAATAATTCATATTTCCTGTTGGTGAAGGGTTATTTTCCTGCTGTAGAAAAGTGACTCAAATTAAAGATCCTACATCTGTAGATACTGGTAAGCAACATGGTTATGATGATAATATTCCCCATACCCTCTCTTATATGCCACAATGGCTATGCAATCCTCTTTTTTGAAATGATTAAACCATACAATCTACTTGCCGTGAAGCCGCTCAACATTTATATTACATTCATTCATCTAACAGACTCCCATCCAGAGCGATCCAAAGGAGCAATCAGGGTCAACACCCTGCTCAAGGCCACGTCGACAGTTCTCCCACACGGTCAAAAACAGGGACCTGTGTAGTCCTCTTTCAATAACACTAGTTAGTAGGTCCTTTTCACGCCAACTGGATTTCATGGATGCTTGAGCATGATGGACACATCTTGTTTGGTGGATCCATAGAAATAATTAACAAATATAAAGATCTAGTGCGGCCTTGAGTTGGAGTGTGTCACCCCAAAAAATACAGCATTTTAATTATGGTAGGTTCCCAGGGGCGTTTAGCGACACGCACTGTTTCCTATGGTAAAACTGGCAGCAAGCCTTGCTACATTAATAATGTTTGCCACCATAGCTCTGACGCACACTTTAAATTAATCTGGGGAATATTCAAACTGTAAATGTTGTGGATAATATCAGCCTATGATCATTAAAGCCAAAGTAGAATGCTTAAGGTACTTAAGGTGCATGTTCTCAATTGAACTTCACTAATGACTTCAGTGCAAAATACCCATATAATTCTGTCAGAATGTGCTGAGACTAAAGAGCAAACTTTTAACATTATATTGTATCCTAAAATGGCCATATTTGACTCACTTATCCTGAACATCTAGAAGACCAAAAAATGCTGCATATGAACATTAATTACATTTCTTTGTAACGCAATCATGAAAGCAATTCCAGCTCACACCAGCCCTCATCAGCCCACACCAGCCCACAGCAGCCCTCACCAGCCCTCAGCAGCCCTCACCAGCCCACACCAGCCCTCATCAGCCCTCACCAGCCTACAGCAGCCCTCATCAGCCCTCAGCAGCCCTCACCAGCCCACACCAGCCCACAGCAGCCCTCACCAGCCCTCAGCAGCCCTCACCAGCCCACACCAGCCCTCACCAGCCCACAAGCAGCCCTCACCAGCCCACACCAGCCCTCATCAGCCCACACCAGCCCTCACCAGCCCACACCAGCCCACAGCAGCCCTCACCAGCCCACAGCAGCCCTCACCAGCCCACACCAGCCCTCATCAGCCCACACCAGCCCTCATCAGCCCACACCAGCCCACAGCAGCCCTCACCAGCCCACACCAGCCCTCACCAGCCCTCACCAGCCCACACCAGCCCACAGCAGCCCTCACCAGCCCACAGCAGCCCTCACCAGCCCACAGCAGCCCTCACCAGCCTACAGCAGCCCTCACCAGCCCACAGCAGCCCTCACCAGCCCACAGCAGCCCTCACCAGCCCACAGCAGCCCTCACCAGCCCACACCAGCCCACAGCAGAGGAATATTGAAGTTCTCCAGCACTTCTACTTTCTCTCAGTGTTCTAGGCAATTAAACTGAACTGAATACTGTAACTCTATGAGCCTACCTGCTTGACTGGTGGCGACGCTGACTGCGGCAAAAAGCCTCTGGGTGCGGCTGAGGTCAGAGACCCCGTTGACGGCCTCCACCTCAAAGGTGTAGTTGGCGTGGGCCAGTAGGTCCACCACATTTACGTAGGTGTCCACTAATTCCGCCTGCTGGGGGGAGTATCCCACGTTCCCCCCGCAAGGCACGCACTCCTCGGGCTCCCAGCTGCAGCGCCGGCACATAATCCTGTAGGTGACGTCGTTGCGACCGCCCATGTCGGCCGGCGGGCTCCACTCCAGGCTGACGGTGGTCTGGTTGATGTTGTAAACCAGGTTCTGTGGTGCCGAGGGAGGTCCTGTCAGGGCAGGAGGGAAGACAATGAGAGGAGGGAGAGGAGGAAAGGCGGGAGACGAGGGAGAGTTAAATAACAGAGTGCCAGGGAAGGAAAGTGACAGCCAACCATATGTGTGCACTGACTGGATCTGTGGTTCACCGTTCTGTTCTGTTCCCTCAGACTGAATGCCACGGGACATGCCAGCTCTAAGCCTGACACACAATTATGACAGAACTCAGATCTAAAAAGAAAAACTAGTGCAGGTCGTCAGAGGAAGTTAAATACAAGTAAGGTCAATGTAGAGGAGGTGCTGAAATGGAAATAACCAATGGAGACCATTATAATGCAAAATGACTGCATTACTACCACTCTGATATGATGCTGTGCATGCTAAATATGAATGTTAATCGTTAGCCACTGGTCGTGTGCCCAACGTCATTTGTTTTCTCCCATTTAAGGGGTGTTTTCATTGTTAATCAGCAACAATGATGAATTATTCATGTCTGAAGTATTCAACATTGTAATGTCAAGTGTGCAACAGAATTGACTTTTGAGTGTGATTATCCTTTTATAGAGATTTGACCTATTGAAAGGTGTGAATGGCTCATGCCAGGACAAGGTAGACCCTTTTTGGATGCCCGCTCTCTTCATTCGATGGTCATGCATCCACAATTCACAAATCAGTGTTTACATTAAAACATGGAATAGGCCTATATGAAAAAATTTAAGATTTGTAGGAATATCCCATTTTGAAATGATTAAGATGTCATTACATTGTATAATTATTCATCCTGAACGGAGGATAAAAGGGAGGCATAAAAGGGCATTATTAGCTCCCCCTCAGTCCTTATTAGCTCCCAAAATATAATTATCCCATGGTGAGACAAAGGGTTTCCTTTCCAATGAATTGCAGAGACACTAAACATATACATTCGAGTAAAATAGGCAGACAGACAAGTCTGACTCACCCCAGAATTTACAAGTGAAATTAAATCTCACAACAGCCTCACAACAGCATATAGAATAACAATCAGTTCCAGAAAGTCTCCAAACTGCACTACACAAACCATTGCCCTCTGAACAGGGGGTGTAATGGCAAAGAATGACATTCCTCTCATAAAAACAATGATTTACAAATTGCTGCTTTTATCATTCAAATGCCAGCCCTTGTTTTTATGACCCAGATGTTTACATACTGTACACTTGAAATTGAGTGCTCGTTTTATAGCCCCCTTAATGCACCATACAGATGTAGAATCTTAATCATACACAGTTTGCTACAACAGGAAAATAGTCCTGCAGCAACAGGAAATGTGTATTATAATTACTGGACATTTTGTTGTAGGGGTTGACACATTTTCCGTTAGGGCAAATAAAGTCTGACGATTGAAAGTGGAAATTAGAAACTTTAGAAGCCTTTTTAAACTTTGAATACCTACATCTGTAGATTATGATTTGTAATCTTTGTTCATGAGCATTTTTAAGAATGGTTCCTCTAGTGAACCCTCGCAAGGAGCTTCTCAACCCATTTAATGAGACAGACATATTTACAAACAGGTAATAGGTATGCTTAGAGTGAAAACTACAATCGTCTGTGTCAAAAATACTGCACATTTTGTTATTTTACTCATTCCTCCCAGAGAGAGAAGATGGTGAGACTCGGGGCTCTGGAGATGAAAGAGACACCTGTGGCAGGTGAAGAGGAGTGGCGGCGAGATTCTAGCGAGCACCAAGGCACAACTTCAGCACTGTCGCCGACACTCAACCTGCGTCCTTAAGAATCTTCAGGTACAAAGAGCGAGAGTCACACAAACAAGCACACGCGCACGCACACACACACACACACACACACACACACACACACACACACACACACACACACACACACACACACACACACACACACACACACACACACACACACACACGTCTCTGGGGTCTGTTGGTACTGCATTACAATGATCACGGATACCAACAGAAAATAGCTAGTTTTACTCAGCCACTCTCATTGGGTCTCAAGTGACAAAGACCAGGGCAGTGATTTCAGAGATAACAGCTGGAGGAGGATATTGAAATAGAATTTGAGTGGCCTGTGTTTTGGTCTTGGTCTTGTTTTTGCAGACATGCAATACGGTGCAAGCTTCCCCTCTTTGTCCTTGGCTAGACATAGTGCTTCCTGTTCACTGGGTTGGCTTGGTTCCCTGCCTCGACACAGTCCTCTCCAAGCCACTGTAGGGTGAGGTGACACTGTCCTCCCCCCGCCTCACCTGCAGCTCGGAGGCGCGACACATCCCGAGTGTCCACCGTCTGTCTGCTGATCCTGGTAGCTCAAGGGCTTGCTGCTCTCGCCTCTGTCTCTTTATGTTTCCCTCTCTCACCCCCCTTCCAGGTGAAGTTTAATTTCCCTCTCTCACCCCCTCCTCCCAGTGAAGTTTAATTTCCCTCTATCACCCCCTCCTCCTGGTGAAGTTTAATTTCCCTCTCTTACCCCCTCCTCCCAGTGAAGTTTCCTTTCCCTCTGTCACCCCCTCCTCTAGGTGATATTTCTATTCCCTCTCTCACCCCCTTCTCCAGGTGAAGTTTAATTTCCATCTCTCACCCCCTCCTCCCAGTGAAGTTTAATTTCCCTCTCTCACCCCCTCCTCTCAGTGAAGCTTAATTTCCCTCTCTCACCCCCTCCTCCCAGTGAAGTTTAATTTCCCTCTCTCACCCCCTCCTCCCAGTGAAGTTTAATTTCCCTCTATCACCCCCTCATCCTGGTGAAGTTTAATTTCCCTCTCTTACCCCCTCCTCCCAGTGAAGTTTCCTTTCCCTCTGTCACCCCCTCCTCTAGGTGATATTTTTATTCCCTCTCTCACCCCCTTCTCCAGGTGAAGTTTAATTTCCCTCTTACACCCCCTTCTCCAGGTGAAGTTTCCTTTCCCTCTCTCACCCCCTCCTCCTGGTGAAGTTTCCTTTCCCTCTCTCACCCCCTCCTCCTGGTGAAGTTTCCTTTCCCTCTCTCACCCCCTCCTCCTGGTGAAGTTTCCTTTCCCTCTCTCACCCCCTCCTCCGGGTGAAGTTTCCTTTCCCTCTCTCACCCCCTCCTCCTGGTGAAGTTTCCTTTCCCTCTCTCACCCCCTCCTCCTGGTGAAGTTTCCTTTCCCTCTCTCACCCCCTCCTCCTGGTGAAGTTTCCTTTCCCTCTCTCACCCCCTCCTCCTGGTGAAGTTTCCTTTCCCTCTCTCACCCCCTCCTCCCGGTGAAGTTTCCTTTCCCTCTCTCATCCCCTCCTCCCGGTGAAGTTTCCTTTCAATCTCTCACACCCTCCTCCCGGTGAAGTTTCCTTTCCCTCTCTCACCCCCTCCTCCCGGTGAAGTTTCCTTTCCCTCTCTCACCCCCTCCTCCCGGTGAAGTTTCCTTTCCCTCTCTCGCCCCCTCCTCCTGGTGAAGTTTCCTTTCCCTCTCTCACCCCCTCCTCCTGGTGAAGTTTCCTTTCCCTCTCTCACCCCCTCCTCCTGGTGAAGTTTCCTTTCCCTCTCTCACCCCCTCCTCCAGGTGAAGTTTCCTTTCCCTCTCTCACCCCCTCCTCCTGGTGAAGTTTCCTTTCCCTCTCTCACCCCCTCCTCCTGGTGAAGTTTCCTTTCCCTCTCTCACCCCCTCCTCCGGGTGAAGTTTCCTTTCCCTCTCTCACCCCCTCCTCCTGGTGAAGTTTCCTTTCCCTCTCTCACCCCCTCCTCCTGGTGAAGTTTCCTTTCCCTCTCTCACCCCCACCTCCTGGTGAAGTTTCCTTTCCCTCTCTCACCCCCTCCTCCTGGTGAAGTTTCCTTTCCCTCTCTCACCCCCTCCTCCTGGTGAAGTTTCCTTTCCCTCTCTCATCCCCTCCTCCTGGTGAAGTTTCCTTTCAATCTCTCACCCCCTCCTCCCGGTGAAGTTTCCTTTCCCTCTCTTACCCCCTCCTCCCAGTGAAGTTTCCTTTCCCTCTGTCACCCCCTCCTCTAGGTGATATTTTTATTCCCTCTCTCACCCCCTTCTCCAGGTGAAGTTTAATTTCCCTCTTACACCCCCTTCTCCAGGTGAAGTTTCCTTTCCCTCTCTCACCCCCTCCTCCTGGTGAAGTTTCCTTTCCCTCTCTCACCCCCTCCTCCTGGTGAAGTTTCCTTTCCCTCTCTCACCCTCTCCTCCTGGTGAAGTTTCCTTTCCCTCTCTCACCCCCTCCTCATGGTGAAGTTTCCTTTCCCTCTCTCACCCCCTCCTCCTGGTGAAGTTTCCTTTCCCTCTCTCACCCCCTCCTCCTGGTGAAGTTTCCTTTCCCTCTCTCACCCCTTCCTCCTGGTGAAGTTTCCTTTCCCTCTCTCACCCCCTCCTCCTGGTGAAGTTTCCTTTCCCTCTCTCACCCCCTCCTCCTGGTGAAGTTTCCTTTCCCTCTCTCACCCCCTCCTCCCGGTGAAGTTTCCTTTCCCTCTCTCATCCCCTCCTCCCGGTGAAGTTTCCTTTCAATCTCTCACCCCCTCCTCCCGGTGAAGTTTCCTTTCCCTCTCTCACCCCCTCCTCCCGGTGAAGTTTCCTTTCCCTCTCTCACCCCCTCCTCCCGGTGAAGTTTCCTTTCCCTCTCTCGCCCCCTCCTCCTGGTGAAGTTTCCTTTCCCTCTCTCACCCCCTCCTCCTGGTGAAGTTTCCTTTCCCTCTCTCACCCCCTCCTCCTGGTGAAGTTTCCTTTCCCTCTCTCACCCCCTCCTCCAGGTGAAGTTTCCTTTCCCTCTCTCACCCCCTCCTCCTGGTGAAGTTTCCTTTCCCTCTCTCACCCCCTCCTCCTGGTGAAGTTTCCTTTCCCTCTCTCACCCCCTCCTCCTGGTGAAGTTTCCTTTCCCTCTCTCACCCCCTCCTCCTGGTGAAGTTTCCTTTCCCTCTCTCACCCCCTCCTCCGGGTGTAGTTTCCTTTCCCTCTCTCACCCCCTCCTCCTGGTGAAGTTTCCTTTCCCTCTCTCACCCCCTCCTCCTGGTGAAGTTTCCTTTCCCTCTCTCACCCCCTCCTCCTGGTGAAGTTTCCTTTCCCTCTCTCACCCCCTCCTCCTGGTGAAGTTTCCTTTCCCTCTCTCACCCCCTCCTCCTGGTGAAGTTTCCTTTCCCTCTCTCATCCCCTCCTCCTGGTGAAGTTTCCTTTCAATCTCTCACCCCCTCCTCCCGGTGAAGTTTCCTTTCCCTCTCTTACCCCCTCCTCCCAGTGAAGTTTCCTTTCCCTCTGTCACCCCCTCCTCTAGGTGATATTTTTATTCCCTCTCTCACCCCCTTCTCCAGGTGAAGTTTAATTTCCCTCTTACACCCCCTTCTCCAGGTGAAGTTTCCTTTCCCTCTCTCACCCCCTCCTCCTGGTGAAGTTTCCTTTCCCTCTCTCATCCCCTCCTCCTGGTGAAGTTTCCTTTCCCTCTCTCACCCTCTCCTCCTGGTGAAGTTTCCTTTCCCTCTCTCACCCCCTCCTCCTGGTGAAGTTTCCTTTCCCTCTCTCACCCCCTCCTCCGGGTGAAGTTTCCTTCCCCTCTCTCATCCCCGCCTCCTGGTGAAGTTTCCTTTCCCTCTCTCACCCCCTCCTCCTGGTGAAGTTTCCTTTCCCTCTCTCACCCCCTCCTCCTGGTGAAGTTTCCTTTCCCTCTCTCACCCCCTCCTCCTGGTGAAGTTTCCTTTCCCTCTCTCACCCCCTCCTCCTGGTGAAGTTTCCTTTCCCTCTCTCACCCCCTCCTCCAGGTGAAGTTTCCTTTCCCTCTCTCACCCCCTCCTCCTGGTGAAGTTTCCTTTCCCTCTCTCACCCCCTCCTCCTGGTGAAGTTTCCTTTCAATCTCTCAACCCCTCCTCCCGGTGAAGTTTCCTTTCCCTCTCTTACCCCCTCCTCCCAGTGAAGTTTCCTTTCCCTCTGTCACCCCCTCCTCTAGGTGATATTTTTATTCCCTCTCTCACCCCCTTCTCCAGGTGAAGTTTAATTTCCCTCTTACACCCCCTTCTCCAGGTGAAGTTTCCTTTCCCTCACCCTCTCCTCCTGGTGAAGTTTCCTTTCCCTCTCTTACCCCCTCCTCCCAGTGAAGTTTCCTTTCCCTCTCTCACCCCCTCCTCCTGGTGAAGTTTCCTTTCCTTCTCTCACCCCCTCCTCCTGGTGAAGTTTCCATTCAATCTCTCACCCCCTCCTCCCGGTGAAGTTTCCTTTCCCTCTCTTACCCCCTCCTCCCAGTGAAGTTTCCTTTCCCTCTGTCACCCCCTCCTCTAGGTGATATTTCTATTCCCTCTCTCACCCCCTTCTCCAGGTGAAGTTTAATTTCCCTCTTACACCCCCTTCTCCAGGTGAAGTTTCCTTTCCCTCTCTCACCCCCTCCTCCCGGTGAAGTTTCCTTTCCCTCTCTCGCCCCCTCCTCCTGGTGAAGTTTCCTTTCCCTCTCTCACCCCCTCCTCCTGGTGAAGTTTCCTTTCCCTCTCTCACCCCCTCCTCCTGGTGAAGTTTCCTTTCCCTCTCTCACCCCCTCCTCCAGGTGAAGTTTCCTTTCCCTCTCTCACCCCCTCCTCCTGGTGAAGTTTCCTTTCCCTCTCTCACCCCCTCCTCCTGGTGAAGTTTCCTTTCCCTCTCTCACCCCCTCCTCCTGGTGAAGTTTCCTTTCCCTCTCTCACCCCCTCCTCCTGGTGAAGTTTCCTTTCCCTCTCTCACCCCCTCCTCCTGGTGAAGTTTCCTTTCCCTCTCTCACCCCCTCCTCCTGGTGAAGTTTCCTTTCCCTCTCTCACCTCCTCCTCCGGGTGAAGTTTCCTTTCCCTCTCTCACCCCCCTCCTCCTGGTGAAGTTTCCTTTCCCTCTCTCACCCCCTCCTCCTGGTGAAGTTTCCTTTCCCTCTCTCACCCCCTCCTCCTGGTGAAGTTTCCTTTCCCTCTCTCACCCCCTCCTCCTGGTGAAGTTTCCTTTCCCTCTCTCACCCCCTCCTCCTGGTGAAGTTTCCTTTCCCTCTCTCACCCCCTCCTCCTGGTGAAGTTTCCTTTCCCTCTCTCATCCCCTCCTCCTGGTGAAGTTTCCTTTCAATCTCTCACCCCCTCCTCCCGGTGAAGTTTCCTTTCCCTCTCTTACCCCCTCCTCCCAGTGAAGTTTCCTTTCCCTCTGTCACCCCCTCCTCTAGGTGATATTTTTATTCCCTCTCTCACCCCCTTCTCCAGGTGAAGTTTAATTTCCCTCTTACACCCCCTTCTCCAGGTGAAGTTTCCTTTCGCTCTCTCACCCCCTCCTCCTGGTGAAGTTTCCTTTCCCTCTCTCACCCCCTCCTCCTGGTGAAGTTTCCTTTCCCTCTCTCACCCTCTCCTCCTGGTGAAGTTTCCTTTCCCTCTCTCACCCCCTCCTCCTGGTGAAGTTTCCTTTCCCTCTGTCACCCCCTCCTCTAGGTGATATTTTTATTCCCTCTCTCACCCCCTTCTCCAGGTGAAGTTTAATTTCCCTCTTACACCCCCTTCTCCAGGTGAAGTTTCCTTTCCCTCTCTCACCCCCTCCTCCTGGTGAAGTTTCCTTTCCCTCTCTCACCCCCTCCTCCTGGTGAAGTTTCCTTTCCCTCTCTCATCCCCTCCTCCTGGTGAAGTTTCCTTTCAATCTCTCACCCCCTCCTCCCGGTGAAGTTTCCTTTCCCTCTCTTACCCCCTCCTCCCAGTGAAGTTTCCTTTCCCTCTGTCACCCCCTCCTCTAGGTGATATTTTTATTCCCTCTCCCACCCCCTTCTCCAGGTGAAGTTTAATTTCCCTCTTACACCCCCTTCTCCAGGTGAAGTTTCCTTTCCCTCTCTCACCCCCTCCTCCTGGTGAAGTTTCCTTTCCCTCTCTCACCCCCTCCTCCTGGTGAAGTTTCCTTTCCCTCTCTCACCCTCTCCTCCTGGTGAAGTTTCCTTTCCCTCTCTCACCCCCTCCTCCTGGTGAACTTTCCTTTCCCTCTCTCACCCCCTCCTCCGGGTGAAGTTTCCTTTCCCTCTCTCATCCCCTCCTCCTGGTGAAGTTTCCTTTCCCTCTCTCACCCCCTCCTCCTGGTGAAGTTTCCTTTCCCTCTCTCACCCCCTCCTCCTGGTGAAGTTTCCTTTCCCTCTCTCACCCCCTCCTCCTGGTGAAGTTTCCTTTCCCTCTCTCACCCCCTCCTCCTGGTGAAGTTTCCTTTCCCTCTCTCACCCCCTCCTCCGGGTGAAGTTTCCTTTCCCTCTCTCACCCCCTCCTCCTGGTGAAGTTTCCTTTCCCTCTCTCACCCCCTCCTCCTGGTGAAGTTTCCTTTCCCTCTCTCACCCCCTCCTCCTGGTGAAGTTTCCTTTCCCTCTCTCACCTCCTCCTCCGGGTGAAGTTTCCTTTCCCTCTCTCACCCCCTCCTCCTGGTGAAGTTTCCTTTCCCTCTCTCACCCCCTCCTCCTGGTGAAGTTTCCTTTCCCTCTCTCACCCCCTCCTCCTGGTGAAGTTTCCTTTCCCTCTCTCACCCCCTCCTCCTGGTGAAGTTTCCTTTCCCTCTCTCATCCCCTCCTCCTGGTGAAGTTTCCTTTCAATCTCTCACCCCCTCCTCCCGGTGAAGTTTCCTTTCCCTCTCTTACCCCCTCCTCCCAGTGAAGTTTCCTTTCCCTCTGTCACCCCCTCCTCTAGGTGATATTTTTATTCCCTCTCTCACCCCCTTCTCCAGGTGAAGTTTAATTTCCCTCTTACACCCCCTTCTCCAGGTGAAGTTTCCTTTCGCTCTCTCACCCCCTCCTCCTGGTGAAGTTTCCTTTCCCTCTCTCACCCCCTCCTCCTGGTGAAGTTTCCTTTCCCTCTCTCACCCTCTCCTCCTGGTGAAGTTTCCTTTCCCTCTCTCACCCCCTCCTCCTGGTGAAGTTTCCTTTCCCTCTGTCACCCCCTCCTCTAGGTGATATTTTTATTCCCTCTCTCACCCCCTTCTCCAGGTGAAGTTTAATTTCCCTCTTACACCCCCTTCTCCAGGTGAAGTTTCCTTTCCCTCTCTCACCCCCTCCTCCTGGTGAAGTTTCCTTTCCCTCTCTCATCCCCTCCTCCTGGTGAAGTTTCCTTTCAATCTCTCACCCCCTCCTCCCGGTGAAGTTTCCTTTCCCTCTCTTACCCCCTCCTCCCAGTGAAGTTTCCTTTCCATCTGTCACCCCCTCCTCTAGGTGATATTTTTATTCCCTCTCCCACCCCCTTCTCCAGGTGAAGTTTAATTTCCCTCTTACACCCCCTTCTCCAGGTGAAGTTTCCTTTCCCTCTCTCACCCCCTCCTCCTGGTGAAGTTTCCTTTCCCTCTCTCACCCCCTCCTCCTGGTGAAGTTTCCTTTCCCTCTCTCACCCTCTCCTCCTGGTGAAGTTTCCTTTCCCTCTCTCACCCCCTCCTCCTGGTGAAGTTTCCTTTCCCTCTCTCACCCCCTCCTCCGGGTGAAGTTTCCTTTCCCTCTCTCATCCCCTCCTCCTGGTGAAGTTTCCTTTCCCTCTCTCACCCCCTCCTCCTGGTGAAGTTTCCTTTCCCTCTCTCACCCCCTCCTCCTGGTGAAGTTTCCTTTCCCTCTCTCACCCCCTCCTCCGGGTGAAGTTTCCTTTCCCTCTCTCACCCCCTCCTCCTGGTGAAGTTTCCTTTCCCTCTCTCACCCCCTCCTCCTGGTGAAGTTTCCTTTCCCTCTCTCACCCCCTCCTCCTGGTGAAGTTTCCTTTCCCTCTCTCACCTCCTCCTCCGGGTGAAGTTTCCTTTCCCTCTCTCACCCCCTCCTCCTGGTGAAGTTTCCTTTCCCTCTCTCACCCCCTCCTCCTGGTGAAGTTTCCTTTCCCTCTCTCACCCCCTCCTCCTGGTGAAGTTTCCTTTCCCTCTCTCACCCCCTCCTCCTGGTGAAGTTTCCTTTCCCTCTCTCACCCCCTCCTCCTGGTGAAGTTTCCTTTCCCTCTCTCATCCCCTCCTCCTGGTGAAGTTTCCTTTCAATCTCTCACCCCCTCCTCCCGGTGAAGTTTCCTTTCCCTCTCTTACCCCCTCCTCCCAGTGAAGTTTCCTTTCCCTCTGTCACCCCCTCCTCTAGGTGATATTTTTATTCCCTCTCTCACCCCCTTCTCCAGGTGAAGTTTAATTTCCCTCTTACACCCCCTTCTCCAGGTGAAGTTTCCTTTCGCTCTCTCACCCCCTCCTCCTGGTGAAGTTTCCTTTCCCTCTCTCACCCCCTCCTCCTGGTGAAGTTTCCTTTCCCTCTCTCACCCTCTCCTCCTGGTGAAGTTTCCTTTCCCTCTCTCACCCCCTCCTCCTGGTGAAGTTTCCTTTCCCTCTCTCACCCCCTCCTCCGGGTGAAGTTTCCTTTCCCTCTCTCATCCCCTCCTCCTGGTGAAGTTTCCTTTCCCTCTCTCACCCCCTCCTCCTGGTGAAGTTTCCTTTCCCTCTCTCACCCCCTCCTCCTGGTGAAGTTTCCTTTCCCTCTCTCACCCCCTCCTCCTGGTGAAGTTTCCTTTCCCTCTCTCACCCCCTCCTCCCGGTGAAGTTTCCTTTCCCTCTCTCACCCCCTCCTCCTGGTGAAGTTTCCTTTCCCTCTCTCACCCCCTCCTCCTGGTGAAGTTTCCTTTCCCTCTCTCACCCCCTCCTCCTGGTGAAGTTTCCTTTCCCTCTCTCACCCCCTCCTCCTGGTGAAGTTTCCTTTCCCTCTCTCACCCCCTCCTCCTGGTGAAGTTTCCTTTCCCTCTCTCACCCCCTCCTCCTGTTGAAGTTTCCTTTCCCTCTCTCACCCCCTCCTCCTGGTGAAGTTTCCTTTCCCTCTCTCATCCCCTCCTCCCGGTGAAGTTTCCTTTCAATCTCTCACCCCCTCCTCCCGGTGAAGTTTCCTTTCCCTCTCTCACCCCCTCCTCCCGGTGAAGTTTCCTTTCCCTCTCTCACCCCCTCCTCCTGGTGAAGTTTCCTTTCCCTCTCTCACCCCCTCTTCCTGGTGAAGTTTCCTTTCCCTCTCTCACCCCCTCCTCCTGGTGAAGTTTCCTTTCCCTCTCTCACCCCCTCCTCCTGGTGAAGTTTCCTTTCCCTCTCTCACCCCTTCCTCTTGGTGAAGTTTCCTTTCCCTTCTCTTACCCCCCCCTCCCGGTGAAGTTTCATTTCACGGATTGACCTTCCATAGCCCTCACAGTCTGAGATGTCTCAGTCACATGCTAGCTTCTTCCTTCCAACACGGCATTGTGTTGTGTGCGCATATGTGTGTGTCAGCACGCACGTACGTGTGTGTGTGCGTGCGTGTGAGTCTGTGCATGTGTGTCCTGCCACCTCCTTCTCATAGCGTAATGCAGCTATTTCTCCAGAGACAGGGTGAACCTGTGATATTGCTGATGAATAACCGCCTCTGACAGCACGTTCTCACTCCCCCAAAGTGTCAACAGAATCTAATGGACGTTTCTCAACTGAATTATATTGTATAAATCAAGATGGCTGACTATTTTGGTTAATAGCAGTTAGTTGATAATTAGGTCATCTTCCTGAGCCTGTCGCTTGTCTGTTTAGAGTTGAGTTAGTCAGAGGGCTTAGGAGAAAAGAATCCTGTGCTTATCTGGTGTGAGAGAAAGCTGCGCTGGGAGAGAGAAGTGCTCCAGGCTGTCTCAGCCCTCCACTGCCCTACAGATATACAATCTTAATTTGATCACCCTGTTGCAGGAAATGTAAAACTTTGGAGTTTAAAAAGACTTCTGAAGGTTGTAATTTTCATTTAGAAATGTCAGACTTGATTTGACCTTAAATAAAATGTATCAACCCCTACAAAAATTATAATCCACATAATAATTAACATTTCCTGTTGCTGCAAAATTATTTCCCTGCTTTAGCAAACTGTCTCAAATTCAAATCATACATCTGTATTAGCTCACTAATTGGAGGGATGGAAGGAGAAAGGGGAGGCTGGTATTCAAATCAGCCAAGCAGTAATCCTTAATCTACAAACACGTGTCATGACCTTTGACCTGGGTGATTAAAACTTGGCTGAGTGAAGCCATGCAGAAGAGAGGGAGGCTGTGATAGGAGGAGAGGAGTGGGGCTCTTACATTTCACTGGCACCCGAACACCCCCTAGCAACTACAGGCAGGAATCAGAATGGACTCTGTTTCTTTCTCTCTGTTTCTCTCTGTTTCTCTCTGTTTCTCTCACTCCCTTTCCCTCTCCCTATGTGAGATGTCAACTTGTTGAGGTGGCAAATTTGAGTGGGACGGGGGGCGAGAGGAGCTGGGGGGAAGGAAGGGGGAGATGGGGAAGAGGGGCTGGAAGGGGGAAGGGGGTGAGATGGCTGATCACAACTGCCCTTTTCAGATGCTACTACCACCAGCACTATTCACAGCTGTCACATGATTGATACCCACTCCCCAACCAGTCAACAGCTTCAAGTCTTTGCCCCAGCTTCTGCTTGGAATTTTTTTTGCAGCATTCCTGCAGTGTCACCCGCATACAGTTCTCATTATCTCTTGGCTTTGCATAAAAATGGAGTAAGCAAATATTGTAAAAAGATTATCATACAATGTTTTTTTCCCTTCTCTCCCAACATGCAATATTTGCAACAATTATAATGCAAAATATATTGTTTGACTAGTGTCCTAATTTTTGTTCTGCGTGGCTTTTTGCCTCTTGCAGTGAATTACCTCCCGAGATGTTGCATCTTTACATTCCCCTTCATCCAATCTTCATCTTAGATGTCTAATCCATCTGCTGCAGAGATCTATCTGTTTGTGCAGAGCCTAACATAAGGGAGGTTTACAAGCGCCCATTTCAAAATATGTCAATCAAGCTGTTTGCTCAAGCAATGTAAATTCACTTTGGTTTACTATTGTACCCCAGACCATACAAGACCCCACAAAGAAAATGTCCACGAACATTGATGTGGTCACAATAACTTCATCCAGCAATAATTTACATATGCAGGCATAAAATAATTGTTAACCTTCTCTATTGGT